>NC_050595.1:19690000-19990000 GCF_013368585.1 Megalops cyprinoides | reverse complement strand
AACAGACGCCGCCCTGAGGGACCTGTGCAGCGGGGACAGCTGCCCGTACCAATTAATTGTCATTATGCAATTAAATATCGCCGTGATGACCGGCGCTCGCCAAAAGACTGTAACATCTGCTCCGCTCTGCCCGCTAATCCATTTAAGGCCCATCGATTATGTTGGCATTTTGTCATTTTGCTACACTGGCCTCCCAATGAAACTCGCAGGTTCCCACTTTCAATCACAGGCAGAAAGTAGTCTCCCACAAATGGACAATGAAGCCATCCAGCTTTTCTTGCAAGTAAAGAAACATTTTTTTTTATGTTATTGATCTTAGGAGAGAGCTTGTGCGGTGAGTGCTTAGCCACAAACACGTATCAGCTTTTTGCTAAGAGAGGTCTGAATATTGAATTCCCTGTTTATACATATGTACCTTTGCGCATTAATGTAATGCAGAACCACCACCAAACCCTAAGTAACAGTTTCACTGTGTAATTCTACCCTTCAAGGGAGGGGACATCCTGCCATGCGCTGTACATCCTCATTACTCATGCTATCATAGTAATGTAGAACAATAATCACCTTTCAACGCAGAGTGCTTATCTTTGTTTATTCATATTAGAGTTAAGTGCATCTTTGGCACAGAAATTCTGTGCTGAGAGGCAAAGCAATGCGCCATGTGTACTCTAACTTTTCAAACACCCAGCACAGAGATCTACGGGGCAATGCAGGGAGGAGAACACGTAGGAGGAGACGTATACAGTATTATTGTTGGGTGTAAACAGTAAAACAATAATTCACTCTGTCTCCTTGGAAACAGGTAAGAGGAGGGTGTGTTCCTTCAGCAATGTGGCAACAATGGTATCATTAATGAATTTGAAATCAGTGACAACTCCTTGTTGGTTAGAAAAACATGCATTGTCTGTTTGGACAGCTCCTAATTTTACAGCTAACAAAAGGGACACAACGCTAACAAAAGGGACACAACGCTAACAAAAGGGACACAATAACCATGCCAACCAGAGAATCTGCAGAATTTGAAAAAAGGCTGTCGCTCTTTGAGGAGTGTAAGGATGAGTCAAAGTTTTCTGCTGTCTGTTCTGTAGGTGCGTCTAATGCACTGTTTCCACAAGCGCTCTCCTTAAGCAAGTCGCTGGTTTTCAAAAGAAATGTGAGCCGAGTCATGTGGGAAGAGGCCACTGTGAAACAAAGGGGGAACCAGCTGCAAGTGCTGAATAGCATATCAGCTGGAGAGAGCTGGGCACCGCCTTGCACTGCAGATATCCATCTCCCTGACTGGAGCACGTTTATCTGTCACACCAACAACACACATTCATCTGTGAGCGTTACCCGTAACTCAAAGTGTGCCATTTTCATCTATGAGAAAACAGAGGAGCCTGAACGTGTTCTGGAGAGCCTCTGGGTTTCTGCTGAGACCAAATTAGAAAGATCCCGGGCACATCCAGGCCAAACCGCAACCAGATGGTCTGGGCCTTGCAAGGGGCTTTTTTTACACACACGTCTCAGCGTGTTTGCTTCACAGTTGTGCTTCTCCATCCGTTATTGAGCTGGGAGCACCCTCCCACAGCGCCCCCACGGACGATGTCCTTGGAAAGACTTGGGCCCTGTCCCGTGTCATGCCGTCGGTGCATGCAGTTTTAATGAGGGCCACCAGGGGCAGCACCGAGCATGAGTGAGTGACAGCTCCCTGTCCGGGCAGTCACACTGAACGGGGCCTGGCGAAACGAGAGAGGCAGCTCCGTAAACCAAGCCAAATAGCATTTAGCAGCTGCCAGGCCCTGGCATGAATGGGAAAAGGCACACAAGACAAACACATTTAGAAATTCATATTGCGATTCTCGTGGCATAATGAGGGTGATAAGGAATGTTTCGCACAGGGACTCTGGAGAATACGGCTCTAAAAGCCACATCCCCATGCATATGAATGATGGCTGACATAATACAAGCTCTGCCAGCAGAAATCACAACAACCTCAACTTGAAATTAAAATAATTGACTGTTACTTCAATTACTGTAAGAAAAGATACGGCACAGCAATACACATGATCCAGAGACTGAGAAACCAGAGTTTATTCAGCAGCCTGGAGCTGATTTATACACATATGCATAAAGCCACAGATCACAGAGACTTGAGGTCTTTGAAAGTGCATGAAGTGAAGTGAACGCGACTCTAGAATATTGGCAAACATTAAGCAGGCAATGTAATGTTCATCCCTTTTTTTCCGTCATGATCTCTCAAATGTTACCTCGATAAATGATCTGCGTGCAGATTAACAGGGGGAAATGGTGCGCAGCGGGACTGTTCTGGGACCAGTGGATCTGAACTTGTGCTGCATCATTAGCAGGCCTGCCCATTTGACAAGAGCAGACAAGCCTAACCTGTGGGAGGTAGGGGGTGATGGTGGTGTTTACTAGAGTGAGGAGAGACCGGATATCATTACAGCTCAGGTGTGCATATCTCTCTGTCTCTCTCAGTCTTCCTCTTTCTCCCCCCCCCCCCCCCCCTTCCTTCATTGCCCTCACCCCCTCACCTCCCTCATCTGTATGGAGCTATGGAGCCCCCCTTTTCTATCAGCACACTGATATTACACACGCATAAAAACTGTCAAAACATTCCGCAGGTATTCTGTAGGTATATTGATCCAGCGCTTGTTTTAACTTGATCTCAATAATGCTTCACCTCACATCTTCATCCCTAGATGCCTGTCTTTACCTGCTCTTGCTCCCCTTACAGGTAAAGTAGACGCCAATGACATCACACAGATAGAGGCGTTAATATTCTATATTTGGTCTATTCTTTTTACAGGGCAAGTAGTCATCTCTCAACTTCTGTGCAACATGACCACTTGAACGTATGGTTAAGTATGGTTAAGCTATAGTATATTACAGTATATACTATGGTTGAGTTACAGTATGGTTAAGCTCTGCACTCTGAGGCCTCTTTCCCAGGAGGAAAGGACTTCAGTTTTGGTCCTAACTTCACCCCTTAGACTACTTCAGAGGACAAAAAACAGACAAAAACAGGCCTTTTACAGGCCTCTGCATGAACGCATGGATGACATTAATCTCCTCAAAGCAAGCGGTCAATTATGACTCTAGTCTGTAGTCTTGTCCTGTGAGGAGCTGGATCCCATCCATGTGACTGCATCAAGTGCGGAGAAATATGGATGGAGCAGGAGCGCAGATCCAGGGAAGAGGGGGATCTAAGAATAGGGGGAGAGAGGGAATGAGAGGGTAAGAGAGGGAGAGACAGATAATGACAATGTGTGCGTATGAGAGAGAGTTCATAAGTAGAGAGAGAATAAGGCAGAGAGACAGATAGTAAATCAGAGGGAGGGGGCACGGCAGAATCATCTGGAAAGCATTAAGACATCAGCAGAGGAGTGGACACAGCAGGAGATTCATTAGGTGAGGTTATGGGGCTGGTGCTTGTTTAGAAAATGACTTTGGGTTCATATTAGTGGAGTGCAACTGGAGACAAGTGACAGTGTGCTGGGTCTGGAACACCCCGTTCAGAACAGTGCGGCCAAGGACAGATGCACTCAGGACAAACATGATGTCCATGACAGGGATGGTGAATACATTTGCTGCAAAAGCAGAAGGAGGACTTCAGAGGTAGAGAGACACTGATGAGAGCGGAGAAGCCGAAATACTGTCATGCCAAGTATAAATTTTGCAAGTCTTGCCTGTTGTGAAACAGTGGGACCTGACACACTTACCAAGTACAAACCACACTTCCCTGAAAATTTGATAAAATCTGTCCAGAAATCACAACGTCAGTAAATGCATCACCATGACAAGGATTCCCCACCTTTTCCCCTGGATTTAGATTTGAGTTTTGTCCCACGCTGTACCCCATAGTGCTGCTACCAAACTGATTGCTGTCATTTTTCACTGGCTGTCGTAAGGTCTGCTGACATGTTTTCTGACACGCTTGGAATGACTTTAGGGTTCGCTGGGACAGTAACCGTAGCTCGTTAGACCTGTCACATCACACGGCCCACTTGGGAACAAGCGTAGCGTGAGCACACAAAACTTGGTGCACACTCAAAGTAATCATGAAGTCAAATCTGAGACCAATCCGTGCCAAAACTGTGTACTGTGCTAAAGGCATAAGTTAAAGGTTCATATAAAAAAAGAAAAAGAATCGACTGGTCTAGAATTTACAAGGCAAGGAAGTCAGCACTGAGCTCCACAGTAGTTACTGTAACATTTACAAGGAGAGAGAATCTAATTAAATTCCAAAATTAAACAGAAGATTTCCAGGAGTTATACAGCCAGTTGTTTGCAAACAACTTTAAATCACAGCTATAATTAAACTCTCACAAATAAGGTCAGAATACTACATTGGCATGCGGGTCTGGTTGTTGGTGTTGCAACACTCATTGCCTGAAAATTCCTGACACAAAGAACTCTGGCAACAGTTACCAAGGGACGTCTGACCCAGTGGATCAGCTCACAGCACCAGCAGAGTGTAGCCGTTATTTCGATCACTTATGGCATCATAATGACAGTTTGAACACCATGGCGTCTGCCACAGTCACACTGACATTTTCCAGGCCTTACAGTAGCGGGCACCGCCAAAGACTCTTACTCCGCTCAATTCAAGGCTCCCCCAGACGGCAAGACCGCTGGAACGCAGGACGCAACATCTTGAAAATGAAAATTTAAGAGCGATGAAGGTATTTTCGTTAGACCTGTCAAGTGTGATTTACAACCCGCCCTTGCCGCTCCCCCCCCTTCCTCCTCCGAGGCATTTAAAAAGTGGGTCTCACAGACACAGTAGTAAAGTCGAGATCAATGCAATCCTTTCATCACGCAATGAAAATAAACTGCCACTACTGTGCTACCGCAACGCCTGTAGCTCTATTAGTACTACAGCTGCAAACCATGCACACCCACGCGCTTCGTAAATGCCAGCACCGCGGGGCACGTGCCATATTTCTGTTGCAGGCAATGGAACTGCACAAGAGCTCCAGTTGCGAAGGTCCAATTAAAACAAGGTCTGAGCAACATTTACACACTGTGGCATATGCAATCGCACCCCACGTGCCGCAGAGTCACCCCTAAACGCGAGGTTAGAAAAACAGCCATTCGACGTCCAGACATGTACCACAGAGAGTAAAGACTGAGCTATTTGTCTTTTCTCTACGCGGTACATGTCTTAGCATTGTGTCTCCCAGTAGAAATTCTTTCAATGCACATTGTAAGCCGTGGAACTTTCATTGTGGCGTCTAAGCACCGAACTTTCAGTACATCTCGTAAAATGAGATGACTGATATACTATAAATGGGATTTTGCCTTTTTTAAAGTGTATGCTGAATTTCACAGGGTTAAACAGCCTGCTTGTCTGTGCATGGGGACTTGTTAGCTAATGGAGCATGTCTAAAATCTCACAACTACTGAGTCCCCTCATCCACTTCCATCATGTGGTCAATGGACGGCACACACAAACGAAGCCCATCAAAATGATACTTTATAATACACTTTACAGTTCATGGTTGCTCATTCATTATTATCACATCTAATGTCTAATAACTAATATCATTGTGACATACTTTTTTCCTGAAAGGTTAGACAACCTACCTTCTGTGATACATGACAAGGGCAGTGCTACCACTGACATTTTCACTTTTAAGCAAGCAAAGGAGTCTTTATGATCTTAATGCTTTTTCGGTGCTTTGTCTGCAAGTCCACTCTACCCTGGTCTTGGAGGGCCACAGTATCTGCAGGGCTACTCTATGCTGGTCCTGAAGGGCCACGGTATCTGTAGGACTACTCTATGCTGGTCCTGAAGGGCCACAGTGTCTGCAGGGCCACCCAAGGCAGCTTCTGCAGGGCCACAGTGTCTTCAGATTTTCATTCCTGCTGGGGGCATAGCCTCCTAATTCCACTAATCACCGCTTATTAAACGATGTTAATATACTTCCCCAAACCAATTCTGAACTGTAAGTGATGTAAAATGAGCCGGGAAACCTGCTGGATTCCCACCCCCCAACCCCTCAGGGGCAGAGCTGAGTAAATCTGAATTTTACCGTCGCTGCATGTTCTGTGTCTATATGAAGAATATGTGGTTCAGTAAGCATACAGTACAACACTGTTTGAGCCCAGACAGCTCACGGGCGTCTGTGTAAATGTTCTACATGATGGTCTGCATTAGATCCAGGAACAAGGGGGAGGGAGAGTGGGGGGGGCAGCCGAAATCTCCCCATGCCAGATCCTGCAATCCCCGGAGCTTTCTCTGAGAGGCGCGTAATGAGAACCAGACAAACGTTCACACCGTAACGCCCCGCAAATCTCCATTCATTATTCATGGAAGATTAGTCCCTTCATTACAGGCAGGGGCAGGGAGGCCTCTCCAGGAAAGAGGCAACAGGCACTGATACTGGGAGCAAAGTGGCCCCATGCACAAGAATCTCATCCGCAAACAGAAGGACATCCAGACAGATCTTAACCCAGGGCAGAGCAGAGGACCGGAAGCTTTCTGCTCGCTGTCCAAGAGGACCTCATGGCAGCCTTGAAGTAACTAAATAAGGAGATTCAACCCAAGGTCTTCACCATCGAAGGTTCTTCTCTAAGCTCCTCCCACAGCTGTGCCATCACGTGTCCGGAGATAGACTGTAGACATGCTAAACCCGGCTCTGAAACTATTACAACACAGTTAAGCGTTGGCTTTCTCTTTTTCTGACTGTGTTTATGCTCTCTGTTTTAACATCCTAATATTCTGCTACCTCAAAAGTTGGGGTGTTTTCCATGAGTATAATTTGATTATCTAAAAAGGATTATCTAAGAAGGAGTCAAGAAATTTTACAAATTTTCCTAACAGTATCTAAAATCGTTCTTGTTTTTTTTTGACATAATGCATGTATGAAAATGAAAAAAAAAAGAAACAGTGCTCAAACATATCATGATCCATCCTCTCAAAATCATGATACAGATCCAGAAAACATTGTAGTATCTTGATGTAGTATATTGTACTACATTGCACTTGATCTTGATGAAGAATAGTAGTATATTGTAGTACATTGTAATAAATTGATCACAATGAATTGTCTCGTTCCTACACCTCTTGTGAAACCCACATGCTTTAACAGCTGCGTGAAAGGTCTTTTTCCGTAGGTTCATCAGGGAGAGCTGAGTAAACTCCAGAATAATAGTAAAGCATATTGCTGAGATGAGCTCAGAGAGAAGCTGGAAATTCCTCCTGGTAATATGTAAACATATTGAGAGACGTGCACTAATAGGCACTGTCCTGCTTGGTTTCCCAGTGTTTGCAGGCTGAAGAAGATCAGCCCTGCGTCGGCCCCAGCGATGGAAAAATACATAAAAAATCTCCCAAAGAGTCTAGAGAGATTTCTCAATGGAAGATTTACAGCAAGCGTCTTTGTCAACCATTCCATCACGGTCGTGTTGTGCGCTTATTGTGTAGGTTGGCAGGTGGGGGAGATTACCTGTTGTAAGCGCCCTTGAGGGGGTGGGCGGCGTGTTCAGACAGGCCAGCCTTCTATACGAGGCTTCACTGACCCGGTGCGATCCAAGCGGGAGAGCTCAGAAAAGCCCTCGCATGACTGGCGATATTTTTCACAACAAAATCCGCCCGAATCACTGCAGCCTCAGCGTGAAGATCGCGCCAGTCAATGTGCTAAGCTCTCCAGGACGGTGTGCCAGCAGCGAAGCGCAACTGCCAGGACCACGTACATCATATTGGAAAAAGGCTAATATTTTCATCAGGCTGAATTAATTATCCTGGAAGAGTAATCAATTCATCCATTACTTGCAGAGACTCTCCCTCGCACCTGTCTCATTTAGTGCACTCTTTGTCATTTTTCAGTCAATTAGCAGAGCTTTTACACAGTCCTCACTTGCCGCTTTTTAAATTAATAAAAAAAAAAAAAAACTTTGCTCGTAATATCACAGCTTTCCAAGCGTTCAGTACCTAATTCAAGCCAATAATGTTGCATTTTTAATAACGTTGTATAATGAAGTCGAGCAAAGGTGGGAAAAAAAGAACACTTTCCCCTCTAAATGGCCTTGCATGTCGCTTGCCACAGAATGGCGTTCATTTATCTAAAAGACAAATTGCTGCACTCATAGAACTTTGTAAACACGGCGCTGGCCATTAAGAGACAAGCTGGAATGCTTTTGTACAATGAAAAACAATGTTGCAATGATGGCTTGCCATTGTTTTAACGACTCACAGAACAATGCGCCTAATACCTTGGGAATTAACTCTGACCTGCTGAAACCTGAGGTATCCACACAAATGAGACTCTCACTTTTTGGAAAGGCAGATTTAAGGGGAGCAGAGCAGCCGATACACCTGTATACAGTTTAACAGAGAATGCCTAGAGAATGGGTGGTTTGACAAGTAATGAGAACACTGTCACATCCCACCTATCGTCCTGTATGGGAGGAATGTATGGCGCAAAGGAAATACTTCTACACTGTCACAGAGGTGGACCACCGTGCCTCAGACTTTCCTTTGGAGAACTCTGAATTTATATCAAATACATTAACAGAAACTGTGTGTTTTAACTTTCATGACTGAACGTCCGCAAGAGAGCAAAATGGCTCCCAGCGTTTAACTGTGGATGTCTGGGGTTTCAACGGCCGGCTTACAGTTAAATAAATGTCGCGTTCCGCCACCGTGCCGCTGCAAAAACAATCCTTTCCAGCCGAGGCCTGGACGTGGAGGGGAACTGCCCAGGCTATCGTTTTTCTGTTTATCAACATCCCAGCAAGCTTTGCAGCACTTAACAAACACAAAGGCGGCACGAGCCAGGGGCGGCGTCTGCGTTTTCGCCGTGGGGCAGACCAGCCAGGTCAACCTCCCCTGCTTTTATTTATAGATGAGAAAACAGCCGTGGGGCCGAGCTCCTGTTACCCACGTCTCTGGAAATGGATGGTGTACACATTAGGGTCAGCAAGGGGTTGGGGGGGGGCATGCGGGAAAAGAAAACACAGTAACTCCTGTCTGTCCATCTCAGAGCTCGAGGAAGGCGTGTTGTGTATCTGAGTGGTTTTGAGGTTAAGGAGCTGGGCTCGTGTCTTCAAAGCATGCAGGTGGAACACCGCTGTTGTCCCCTTCAGCAAGTTGCAGCCCCAAAGCTGACTAGCCCCAGTAAATACCCATTTGTGTAAATGTCTTTTTTGAAAGAATGTAAGCTGTGCAGGTCTGCTTGGGTAAGTGTGCACGCTAACCCAATGTATCATTTTAATAGGGATAACGCATCTCAGGACATCCCA
Source organism: Megalops cyprinoides (assembly GCF_013368585.1). Classification (NCBI taxonomy): domain Eukaryota; kingdom Metazoa; phylum Chordata; class Actinopteri; order Elopiformes; family Megalopidae; genus Megalops; species Megalops cyprinoides. The sequence continues at coordinate 19,980,751 of NC_050595.1, read as the reverse complement.
TATCAAAACAAGGATGAAAAAACCTGAGTGCTCAGAGACACCCTGAGGCACCTGGAGACTCTTTCCAAAAACCTGATTTAAATGCTTTCGTCCTACTTACCATAAGAGAAGCTCAAGCGCGGCGTGACGTCGTCCTCTGCAGTGGCTGCTGGGACGAATCTGGCAAATACGAGTGCGGCAAGCAGAAGTGAGAGAGACAGCGAATCCATGCTCATTGTCCACATGGCTCCTTGGGCCTGGCAACCAGCTCGCAGTGTTTGTCTTTCAGGATTTTTTGGATTTCATGAAGGGCTCCTTTTTCTTCCCCGTGTTTGTTTTTCTTCTTATCTTGCTGCGAGCAGAGCCGCGGGTCTGTAGTCCCTACATGCGAGGCTGGTGTGCACTCCTGAAAAGAGAAACCTCTGTGCCTCCCGCCGTTGCGCTCGTTGCTGGACTTTTCGGATCAATGTGGACCTCCTGGGAAATCAAGTCTCCTCCGATCTCCCTCCATAGACACACCTCCTCAGGGCTTTCTGTGCAATCTGCGGAGAAGAGACAAGAGGCACAGTCACACACTCCAGAGCTGCAGAGCGACTGAGATCAGAGGGTCCCATCTTTTACCATAAGACTTTCCCCTGTCAAAACAGCGCATCGTACAGGAACCAGCCACCACAGAGGTCGCCGCGAAAGGTCACATCCACACTACTTACGCTGGATGCCCTGCATGTGGTTTTGACATGTTTATTTGAACTATTAATACATTCCTTCTGCTGCCAGTCCGGAGTGAGCAAACAGTCACTCCAGACCCTCAAGCATCATCCATCTGTTTTGAAACAGACTGAAAGTGCTCTTTACCTGGGCAGCTCTGCATGCAGTGCTGACCTCTTGCTGAGACCCTCTTATAGGACTCTGCCACAGGATACAATGAAATCTTAGCATGTAATATACTCTTTGCTCTTAAAAAATATAAACTACAGATTGCGCTTCACAGTATGTAACAATATATACTTTAATCATTCCCATTTTAAAATAATGAACTGGAAGAAGTCTGAACGTACAAAAACAAATGAATCAAACTGAATCCCCCTCCACCCAAACAGTGACAGTGATCAAACACATAAACAGACAGATGAAGAAATCAGATCAGACAACAGCTCTGCTCACTGGTATACAGGGTATATGAAAGGTCAAAGGTCAGTTCAGAATGAAAGTGGCAGATCATCACATGCACGGCACCTGAATGTATATCTGCGCTGTGGACCTCATGAGCAGCTGTGCTTTCTGTCGGCGTAGGAGAGAAAAGGCTTTGGACGTTTTCCTGGAAACGTTCACTCCTGCGGTTTCTCCCCCCAAAAACAATATAAAGGTGCGGCCCTCTTTGTTTAGGGTTCATGTTACAGGAACGCCTTAAAACATGTGGCCTCCACGACGTATGACGAACATCTATCCCACAAACACCCTGTCTGCTTTGTTCCCATTCAACACACAGCCATGTGTGGCCCATGTATACACTACAGTTATTCGAGAACAAACACCACCGACAGAAGGTATCATTTACATTGTGATTCATTCATTTGACAATGTAGCATCAAAGTCTGTTATACGAATCTTCAAAATGAATAAAACCATTCTGGTTTACGTTTAAACTTTGGAAAAGGACCAGACCAAATTACTCTGTTATACTTGGCCAAAACAGAGCCCTGCAATTTGTCACCAATCACTGATTCTACAGTGTCATACTCAGACAGTGCTACTGATTCGATAACAGAAGGTCACTTTCAATGCAACAGAAATGCCCGGATCAGTTTTGTCCAATGCCTAAAGTAATGGTTCCCTCCTTTTGTGAATCAAAGCACTTGCAATATCCCTGTGCATGTTTTCCATTAAATTCTGATGGGCTGAACATTAGAGGCAGCTGAAATTATGACATAAAGGAGGGTTCGACTTGTGGCGACATGCGCTGAACAGAGACGAATGCCCTCTCCGCAATCCTCTGTAATTAATCTCACAGAGGGAAGCAAGGGACGCTTGCACACAAACCATTTGGGAGTTTTACTGCGTCAAAACGCCATCCCTCATAAAAAAGGTCCGAATATACATATATGCTGAGCAGGCAGTCCCATCTGCACATGCGTTCAAATTTGGTGCATCCTTAAGACTTCAAACAGATACTCCCCATCTGTTCCCACTCTCCTCTCCCCAAAAACATACAGTATCGAATCGTCATACTGGTCGTCTTCCAAGCACCATAAACAAGTCAAGCGGGCTGAACAGCTAATCCGAGTAAGCTCTCTGAAGAACGTTTCAAAAAGCAACCAAAGTCGGCCGTAATCACACTTGTGTTAAAGCTCCCTATCTATTTCAGGTGCTGCCAATGCGGTGATACCGCTTCACAGAGATGTGCCGCCAAATCGGGGCCTGTGCGGTGTTTACACATCAGCCATCTGACTCCCATCTGTGGCCTTGATTGGGGGGGAGGGGGAGGAGGCGTTTGAATTGGCCCGCATTTCCATCAACAAGTGGTGTGCCAGTGCTCCAAGACCCTTAAGAACATATAAACTCTGTGCATCGGTCTTATTTTTCATTAATCCATCAAGAGAAAGACGACTCAGTGGATAGTCCTTAAGCCTGGGTCTCCAGTGAGGCACGTTAAAGCATATTTCCTGGCACAGACGTACTCGACAATGTGCGCCTGCAGAGAGGCGCTAGGATCTGAAGATATTACAGCCCACCGAAAAATAGGTGCACGTTGAGCAAAAAGTGCCAGACGAAAAAAAGCTAAGGAGAAAGTCACCTCACTTGTGTATAAATAAACATTATTATGCAGAAACGGGTTTGCTAACCCATGCCATGCTTGTAAAATGCCTTTATTCTGAATGCGTATCCAATGAAACCAGGATCCTAACCCAAAATTATTTTGGCTGACTAAGCCCTTCATCAGGGCATCGCTCTGCCACTTCTGGAATGCATTATGAGCCAATCAGCGAACTGACAGTTAATAGTGTTAACCTTTCATTAGCAAGAGGGCCTTGAGGTCTCAATAAGTAAGCCCCATTTCCTTGTAATATCTTTTTTCACACGCTGTTGAGGCTACATTCCCCTCGGTGTGACTCTGAATCTATAAAAACCGAGCAGGAGGATCAGTAGGCGCTGAATGAGCCGTGTAGTCGTGCAACACTGTCTGCAGCAGACGTGAGTGGTTTCCATTGCTGTTACCTCTGAGGTCAGCCGGTTAAACGCACGGATCGGGTTCCCGTTGAGGTCTGCAGATCAGCGCCAAAAGCCACTGGATGCTATTTTGGCTTTCCGTCCGGCTATCAAACCCTGGCCGCTGTGTCGCTCCAGTCAACACTCTGCAACAGACAGCCTTCTCGATTATTTCGGCCATTCGGAGGAATGATAAACAAGGCTGGTTTTGTAAGACAGCTCAGGGTTATCCTCAGAAAAGAGAAGAGACGTGGCTACTCAATGGGCTTCCCTGAGCGGCACTGCCTTGTCTCCTGAACCAAATAAAGCTCGGCTGCCATAAATCATTTATGAAATCCGCAGTTTTCAGCTTTGTGCCTCCGCACTCGAATCACACAGGTCACGCGATTTTAGAGCACTTCTGTGGGTTGATCTGCGGGGCGGCTGAATGGATTCTGAACGCAGGAGGGTAGAAATCGGCAAGCAACAATACCAAAATCGCATCAGGCCAAGTGATCACATGAAAGGGAAAAATTCTTGTGGTTACCATTCAGGAAGGTGTTGATGGACACCATTGTACAGTGGAATGAAAGTATATTTCCTTAAACCCTGAAAAAAATCTCCCATTAGTCTGGATCTAAAGTTGTCACATTCCCACTGCTTAAGTCATCAGGAATGCACACAACACATATTGTGCACAGACATCTCCCCAAGTATTTGCATACTGCAGAAAACCTCAGGCACGTATTACAAATAAATACTGGAGTAAACACATGTACCTCTATGTTTATGAGAGCTGGGCTATGTGGTTAAACACCCATGTGCTTTTCATTAATACAGTACATTTACAAGATGCAATAAAAACCTAATGCAATTCCAGATATTCAGGGGTAAAGCAGGACCCGCCCTGGAGATCTTCCATCCTGTCGGTTGTTTTGCACTTTTTACTGGTCTCTGCGTTGAAACATCTTATCTTGCACTAGGCGCTTACCGGTATGGTACGGCTTAGCCATTAGATCTGTCTTTAGCAAGCACAAAGGTACCCCAACTCTAATAACATATCAACCAAATGCAACATAATATTTTGTTTATGAAGAGTGTGTATGTGTGTGTGTTGGTGGTGGGGGGGGTTCACTTGGGTTACACATCTCCATTGACTTATTCCATGGAATGTTGGTGCCTGCACTCCTTCAATCCCACAATCCCCCATTCTTAGGGTGACAGAATGCTATTAAATCCATAAAACCACCTCATCTGGCCATTGGAGAATTTTTCCTGCTAGCACTTATCCTGTCCTTGGGCTGAGACATCACATCTGGTAGCATTACTGTGAATCCTCCAAGATGAGGGCAAAAGACAAACTCTCCTCATCCCTGTCTTCAGAGATCGGAGATGCATTGTGTGACAAGCAAAATGACAGACCCTCTCTGTGAGACAGCCCGGCTTGCGCAGTGGAGTGTTTAAATTGCAGCAAGGTCACTGCTCGTCTCCGTGTGCGCCCGCTCCGGCATCACTCAGCTCACTACAGCTCCGCCCCCCTGCCCCACCCCATCCCCTTTACCTACACCACACATCAGAAAACTCAGAGACACAGCTTACTGTCAGCTCAGAACACTCTGGCATATTTCCATGTCCAAGAGGTGCCAGCTGGTAACAGGGGGTTCAGATGCTACCCACATCCAAGAAAGATCATCATGGATGTTCTCTGTGGATGTGCCTCTTCATGAATATTAAACACAAGTTAAGCAAAATGGAACTCTTTCTGTGTCAACAATTACAGAGACCGACTTATTAAAGATAAGAACAATGAGCTGAATACTTGTTCAATAAACAGAATATCTATGCATGCACATGCTCACCTCTGTCTTGACCCTACAGAAACCTTCCTCCCATCTCCATAAACAGAAGCATCCCCCCATTTCTGGGACCAGACCTTTTACTATCTCTGATCCAACTCTACTATAGGCAGCATCACCCTGTGTTCCAACACCAACAGGCTGCAACGCACAGCGAGACAGGAGCTTCCACACCATCTCTCTGTGTGGCGCACACACACACGCGCGCGCGCCGTTCACCTCCTGGCCTGAACGCATTTTGTCTCTCTCAAATCTCTCCTCTTGCCTTAGATGGTGTCTCAACTTGCGTCAGAGGCCCGGCTTCTCGTTCCCAGAGAGCTGCCTTATGCAACAACGTGTTTACTTAATTTTTTATAAAGAGCCACTTCTCAGAGAGACAACATGACCGTGGGACAGGAGATCTTGTACTTTAGAGACATTACTTACCACTGAACTCTTCCTCAGAGTTCATTCCAATTGTGTATTCTACTAAAAAAAAGTAAAATCTGAATGAAATGTCAATGCTAAAGATATTGTAGCCTGTGTGGCAGTGAGAGGAAGATTACAGCTTTCTTTAAAAAAAGGGAATGATTTTATTCTGAGTGTGAAAGGAGGGGAAGAGAGCAGAATCAGCTCCTTTTTTTGAGCGAAAGGGAGACAAGGCTTTTTGCTCTCATAGACACCTTGAGGATTGAGAACGCTGCTTAAAAGGGGGCTTATCCACTCTATTCTTGATTGTTTTATAACAGCCTTGGGATTCACAGAGAGGATTTCATTTTAAATCCTTCTGAAGAGTTGTGTCACACTAAAACCTTCAAAAGCAGTCTACAAAAGGAAATATCTTGACCCGACAAAAAGAAAATGAATTTGTTTCAGGTATTTCTCTAAATATTATGTCTCAGGTGTTTATGTATTTTTTAGATGAGGACATGCGCACTGATGTGCTGAATAATATATGACAAACATGCATCAGTGGACCCCAAAACAAATAACCAAAGCTCTGACAATCTCCTCTGTACATTCCAGAACACTGACTGGCTCACAAACCATGGCAATCCAATGAGAGAAAAGAGCCCTGACTGCAGGCACAAAGGATCACAGAGCATCACGAGTGTCAGACGCCTGTGTAAGAGTGTAAGAGTGTAAGAGTGTAAGAGTGGTCTCCTCTAAGAACTTCAGAAATACAGTCCTGAGGAAAACACACACATCCAACAGGACTCTTATTTTTTTGGTCTTGGACTAAAAAGTGAATTCAGGTGGCTCACTACTCAGGTAAAGAACCCTCTTCCCTCGGGTTCATTCCGAATTACCTACCCTAATTCATTTAAAATCAGATCTAAGATCAAGGTCAGGTTCACATTTTAAATGATAACTGCAAACTAGGTTTGTGGTCCTTTTATGAGAGCAGTTCCTGGTGCACTTTAAATGAGCACGGCTTATGAAAACCAGCATTTTATTCAGTTTCAGGAGAACGGTATATTTGCTGAGTCTTTACTGGAATTATGTAGCTGAATGGCTCACTACGGTTAGCATGCTGGCACTGATGAAGGTCTAATTCTCCATGCGTGAAATGAATGATTGCAGCAGTGCTGGTGGGACACTGATTCTGATGGACCCAACGTGACATCGCAGTGGTATCACAATCCATTCATGGAGGCAGCCTGACACACAGTAGCCCTCAGAGAACCACACTTTTAACCAGAAGGGTGTAGGTTTGAACCCCACCCGTGATCCTCCTGTCATGTTCCTGACCAGGGTATTTTAACTCAAACCTTCCTTCACACAAGCAGACATTTGTGAAATGATAATCTGTAAAATGTAAGTTATGCGAGCCACCTGGATAAGGGGTGTCCGCTAAGCAAATAAATAACCCCAGCGTAAATGCGCCAGGTCACGGTTCTGCCAGCTCGGCCACGCCCTCCTCCCTGTGTCTGCTTGCTCCATATGGGCTGTGGCCCCCCCGGCGGCGCGGGTCCTGCACTGTGCCATATTGTCTGACGAAGCGAGCTACGAGCATCATTAGCCCTTTCTGTGCAAGGAGCAAATTAGGGTCCAGCCCCCGCGCCGGGCGCGTTTCAGACTGATGAGGCGGCGCAGATGCTCCATTAATCCTGCAGCTGCCGGAGAGAGGAGGCGGGTCAGGGACGAGTCAGGGAGAGCTCCGCCAGGTCGGCGGCCGGACAGGCTCCGCGAACAAGGCCTATCAGATCCTTCGTAGAGAGACAGAGAGAGGGAAGGAGGGCCTCTCTGACAGCACGAAGACGAATGCTCTGTCCACGCTCCGTACCTGTTCCCTCCCGCTGAGTTTAATCTCAGGGTTATGAATCATCTCGCTGACACGCCGTAGTTCCTCTGATGCACTTATGGAGATGAATGGTTCCAAACCAGGGCGTGATTCTGGTATGCACACCCAAGCCTGCAATCCGATCCACAAGCGCCTTTATAACCCAATGGAAATTGAAAAAACAAAGCTGCCGAAAGAGTCATTTAGACTTTCAGATGACTTTTAGATGTTTGAGCAATGAGGCTTGGAGTCATGTTTGTGCTTTTGTTTATAATGCAGGCTTCACTGTTGATGAAAATGTCATACTTTCATTACATCAATATTTCAGTTTTGATTTCTGTCTGTTCCATGGTTCTTGGAACAAAAAGAAAACATTAACTTCAAAAAGACCATTCCATAATTGAAAGTATTAAAATATCAAGAGCATTGTAAAATCAAAGGAACAGAACATTAAGTCAACCCTTCAGACATTAATGTGCCTAATTATCTTGAGAAGAAAAAAGTAATATACCTGGAGGGCCTTATATTATTCTTTGTGCTAAAACAGTGTACAGCATTAGCAGGTGTTGAGTTCGTCACAACACAAGGTCACAGACTGTGGCTTTCCCCCCCAAAAGATACTGCTGAGATTCTCCGATTGTCTGAGATTCTCTGACTAAAAAAATCACCAATGGGAACAGAGCATCAGGAAAGGGGCAGATACTCATTCAGTCGTCATAACTCACGCTGCTCTTTTTTTCAGCAGTCATCTCAAACACGCCCGGCAGAACTGGAGCGCCAGGCACGCGAGGACTCCAGAATCATTCAAGGCTGAGAGTCAAAAATAAACCGAGGGGCCCAAGCGCTGCGGATCCACGTGCGCACGTGCGTCTCCCCTGTTCCTGCTCCTCAACCGGGAACTCGCCAGGACCGCCAAGTTTACTGCTCCTCAGCCAGTGCGCAGGCAGGCAGGGCAGCTGGCATGTGTTAACATCACACATATCATATCACATCATATATATTTGTTGTTTTTGGTCAATCATTTTTAAGCATTTTTTCAATCACAGGCACCATGAATTTTAGTTTTATTAACTGAAGACATCACCTCCCAACACATGCAGGTCCAGTCAAAAGTTTGGATGCACCTGATTAAGATGATGGGGAACATGCATTCAAAGACATTTGGATCTAAAGACTTATGCTTAAATGCTTGAAATTTGTTTCTTAGACAAATGTAAATAGTGAGGTTGATGCGTATGTATGAATGTCTTTCCAAAAAATGTTCATTTCAAAAAATATTATTGGCTATTTTGAAGAAGATAGAAGATTTGTTTAATACTTTTCTGGACACTGCATAATTCCATTTGTGTCATTTCATAGTTTTGATCAATTTACTATTATTCTAAAATGTGGAGAATAGTAAAAATAAAGAAAAACCCTTCTTTGAGTTAGTGTGTCCAAACTTTTGACTGGTACTATATATGTGGAAATGTACTTCAGAGTTCTATGTAACTGGATATGTGGAGGTTTACTTTCATGCGTGTGGTATGTGTTAACATTACATTCAGAATGGCACAGTCCTTAAAGTCGCACATATTGCGCTTACATGTCAATCTAGGCATGTGCTTGCGAACGCAGCACTATGTTTGGCACTGACGCTTATACATGTACGGTTAGTGATGTCCTGTTCATGCAACTTTTCATGCCACTTTTTTAGATGTATAGGGTAATTCGCTCTGGACTAGTATAATGAAATACAATCAATAATGTAATGTAATGAGTCAAAAAACAGTCAGCTGCAGAACCCACAGAAGCCACACTATTTTAAAACTGCACTGTTTCCATTCAGCAAAGTTCATTGTCGGTTTTTGGACACACAAATCTCTAAAATAACAAATAAAATTTGCTTTAAGGCACTGGCTACATACATTCAATATTTTAGCCAGTGGAATGTATGGTTATATAACTCCACCCCGCTACTCTTCAGTTTTAAGCAACATATGAAAAAAATAATTGGCTGAAAAAGTTCAACTATAACTTCTTATGTAATCTTGACTCTGCTTTCCAGCTTGGTGTGGGAGGGCCGATAAGCTTTACACCCAAAGCTTCACACATGAGCAAATATTTGACTTTATGACTGCACAAGACAAAAAGAAAATACAAGGACATTCCTGATGTATTACTGCATTGTCTCAAATATGTTACACACTCTGATCCCTAATAGTTAATAAAGGGAAAAAGTTAATCATTGCTGTCAGTGTAATATCCAGTTTCCTTGAGCGAACAGCTATATGAAAGTGTCCTATTCCACATGTTAAATCAACGCACAGTGTTCAGAAGAACGGCAGAAATCTGTCATTTTCTCTTTTTTTGTCAAAAGTTTGGAAAACCATTCCTGTAATGCTGTCTTCTAAATTCCCCTGTTGTCACCACATGGCTCTCTCCCTGCTGTGTGATCACCCAGCTTGGTTTGATTTCACTCATGTCACTATGGGATTCATACCCTACCATGGAATGAATACATTCAGTACTCAAGAACTAACCCACAGCCCCACCCCCATTGCTGCCTGAGGTATATCGTTCTGGTATTGAAACATAATGCGACAGCATTGGTTATCATAAATCTATTTTGTAAAGGGGCCTTTGGTTTAGTAATCGTGTCATCAGGCTTGTCATTTGCTATAAGAATTACTGGCATAGATGCCAACTGTAAATATCCCAACCAATGCTGTGCAAGCTCGGAAATAGAGTGTGCACCAAGCCCTTGGTGGGGGTGGTTGGGGGTGGCAACAAAGCTAGAGGTAGGTGACAGATGTGGTTGGAACTGTGTGACTATGACACCCCCCACACCCCCATTCCCGTTAGCGGAATTTAGACTTGTGAGATCCAGGGCGATGTCTCACCCGTCACGACACGGCAGGTCCCCTTGCTCTTTGCTTTAAATTGCACTTGCATCACACATACGGCCCCTTCCCACTCTCTGCCAGAGAGTGATTCACGCCGCTAAAAGTGGTACCAGAGCCGCCCCGCTCTGACACACTGGAGGGGGGCTGTTTTCTCCCAGCATGTCGCAGATCTACAGCTGGGAAGATGCCGCCATTGTGACCGAAATGACAAAGCACTAAAACACGTCAAGAAGGAGGGGAGAAAAAAAAGAAACAGCATAAGCATGGATATCCTTTCATCACCCTGCCAAGGAAGTCCTTCCATTAACAGCGTGCTGCACCATTCTTCAAGTGCAAATGATCATCCTCCTTCCTGCTATTAATGCCGCCTCCTTCCACTGAATACTTGGTGATGAGGCAACTGGGAGAACTAAAAAACGCCAAGTGCTCCCCGCACCGCCCACAACACATTGTACTCTAGGGCCTGGCTCAAAGTAATTAACTGCCTATTTCCTTCCCGGGTGAACTGTCAGGGTATACTTATGGCCATATGCTGTTTTGGCAGTCATTTTTTTTTTGGTAATTAAAAGATGAGGTCTTTTAATGGCGGTATCAAGTGGAGACTTCAGATGGTATAATCCAGTGATGACACAGGATTCTGATATGGAGAATAAAGTGGTTAACACTGGGTGACTTAATTGTGAGCAGATTCTTTTGTACAACATCTGATGTCACAATCAAGCTTCTTTTCAGAATGGGAATGGTACTGCATTCTTCTGGACCGATCATATTTTTGACCACATCACATGTCCAGCCATGACAAAAACTTTGCAGATGAAAACAAATAGCCTGCCAAGTAGATCAGACTCAGCCTTTACCCCTGGGTCTTTGGTGGGTGAAATGGAACCACTAGGAGCTCCAGTGGGGCCCTCCTGAACTGAAACTAAGTGGAGTCCCCAGTTCTGACCCATCTCTCAAGAAAACTTAGAAGCTACCATACAACATTTTTGTCACGTTGCTGATCATGACAACATAGTCACGTCCCTCGGACGTCATGGAAAGATTACATCTTAGCTTGGATCAGCATCAGACATCCATCACTCCCTGAACTTCTCACCTTAGTGGTGAAATCTACTGCATTTATTCTTTGATTTGATTACTTCTTAAGGAGTGGCCAGTGTGCTGTACTACCTGAACATTTCACCTTGGACATGACAACATCGAGAGAAACCACCCAGGCCATCTCTGTGACACCTTGGCCTATAAATTCCTCTCTCCAGGACCATAATGCTACTACATATACACCAATGAGCCAAAACATTATGACCACTCACAGGTGAACCGAGTAACGTTGATCATCTCCAAACAAGGGCACATGGGTAGATTAGATGGTAAGTGAACAATCAGTTCTTGTAGTCAACATGTTAGATGCAGGAGTAAAGACCTGAGCGACTTTGACAAGGGCCAAATTGTTATGGCCAGACGACTGGTTCAGAGCATCTCTGAAACGGCAAGGCTTGTGGGGTGCTCCCTGTCAGCAGTGGTGAGTAGCTACCTGGTCAGATGAGTCCCATTTTCTTTTAGATCACGTGGATGGCCATGCACGTGTGCGTCATCTACCTGGGGAGCTGATGGCACCAGGATGCACTGTGGGAAGTCGACAAGCCGGTGGAGGGAGTGTGATGCTCTGGACAATGTTCTGCTGGGAAACCCTGGGTCCGGCCATTCATGTCGACGTCATGTCAAAGTTTTCATTTAAAACTTTGAATTATGTACTCATCTTTCACCGTATTCTATTTCACAATAAGATACATCACTGAGAAATTTCTCCAGTGATGCTTTTATAAGAATATGAACTCCAATCCAATTAAAATTATGAGCAGCTATCATAATCCACCGGCAGGGCCAGTAATGATCTGTAGATCGATTTAATATCATTGATAAAGATGTAGTGAATCATTTTTATTGACCATTTATTGAACATTCCAAAATCAAGTATCCAATGGAAAAGTACAAAATAAATACATGCCAGAGAATGCAAGGATATCTCCCTGGTTTATAAGGGAGCTGTCCAGAAGAACAATGCCTAGGAAAACTGAGTGTGCTTGGTAGATGAGAGTTTTAATGCAGAGATCCTGTTCTTTCTCAGCCCTCTGACATAACTTCTCCGGTCGTGTGTTTTGCAATGGGGCCACTTTTTCCTGTCTGAATACATCAGGCATGGTATTAAGTAGGATTAAATCATTTTCATTTGTTTTGAAATAATCAAACTTAACAAAGTTTTTGTTATCATTTCGCAACACTTGAACAGTAAAGGGTGGGTGTGCTGGGAAGAGACCGACTCATTTTCTGTCATTTGATTGTAAAAGGTTCCACATGTTGTAAGCCTATCTGTCAGGGGAGCATTAGTCAATACAGAGTCCTGATTCTGTTATGCCGCTTGCTATTGAAACACCCCTTATTATATGAAGGGCACAATAACACAATCTTTCCCCTGCTTTCCTTTCTTATGTATAGAATACAGGGACCTTCAATATGCAGAATATGGGATTAGCATGCTGAGCATCCGAATCGGCCTGCCTTTGAATACACTAATAGATAGATTTGTCTAGAGCATTAGCATAACGGGAAGAGTCTTTACACAATAAGTCTCTTAATTTTCTTTGCTTTTTTATCAGGTTATTCACCAGTTGCTGAAGCTGTTAGAGGGAATTCTCTGGCATTGAGTTCAGTAGTCAACCACACCCCTCGTGTTCACAGATATGCTGCACCAAGAGCCAAGGTTCTCTTCTCTTGTTACGCACACAAGGGCACTGCATTCAACAACCCCTAAGCAAAAGACACAGCCTAGTCCTCTGACAAGCATGCATAATTAATATATCCAGCACCTCTCTAAATATTACCAAACATATAATCCTTGCATTGCCATGCACAGCACAATATTATATTTGTTTTGTAAACAATGCATGATAATCTTCTTCTCAAAGGCTGCCAGGGAAGCCCTATGGTGGCTAACTGAATGAGTAAATAATTAATGCTGATTTATTTACTTTGATACACAAGAGAGGCAGAAATATTTGCCTCATTATGAATACATTTCTGCGCTGGGACACTGGGGTGGACATAAAAGGGCATGTCTGTGCTGTAAAGTTCCTCTCGGAGAATGATGGACTGAGCTCAGGTCAGCTCTACTTGACAATTTATTCAGACTCTTGTTGCAATACATTGGACATTAGCAAGTATCCCACCATAGGCAGTATCTGTCCCATTCTGTCTTTCCTTTGTAAAAATGCAAGGGGACAGATATGTGTTGTAGCTGTGTGTAACAGAGCTAAGACTGCTGCAGTTTTTAAAGCTTGGTTGGTTCTTTACTGTCCATAAGACACAGCAAGATATACAATTAGCATGTCAAGTTCACTACCCAGGAAAGCTAACAGTCCTGTTTTATATGGATGACACAGACTAAATGAAACAATGCATGGACAGCTCCAGTTTAGGAGTGCCAGAGTCCTTGCGGTTTGAGAGTTAACAGTTTCAATTAGCAAATGTTTCACATGTTTTACTGGAGAGTTGTTCCCCTACACAATCAAAAACTTTGAATTTGTGCTGAGCAGAAATCAAAGCTGGCAGATCCTGCGGCCCTCCAGGACCAGAAAAGCCCATCCTTGACTTAAACTGAATTGCAGGCTCTGTGACAACAATGAAGAAATCCTCCATGATAACACACCATTCTGCAGTGAGAAAATCTACGGAGCTATCGCAGTGTAACCAGTGCACAAATATTACCAAGACCGAAAGAGAGGCAAGCATAAAACACTCTACAACAAAATTTGATTTACTGCTTGGGCAGCAGGTGGACAGAAGGAGTACTGGGGGAATTCATCAAGATTCAAACCATCCTTTACAAGAATCAGATTGGATGAATTGCTTTACACGCTTGAAGTCCTTCTGGCTTACTGGTGCACAGGAAATCAGATAATCCTATAATAAAAGGCAACCCAAAACAACGTGTGTGCAGTCGTTTTATTCCAGACTATAAAGGCAGATAAATTATACTGAACCAAACTGTCAATCCCCAAGGAGCTGTGCAGTTGTCTACATGTCTACAATGCAGTCACAAGCATTCTCCAGAACATTTTGGCTTCTCTACTGTTTTTGATAGAAGTGATCAATCTCTTTGTCCCAAGACAGACACTGTGGATATGCTCTACTTATTTAAATGATTGAGAGGGTTGTCCAGTATGATTATCTGTTTGTTTTCTGTTTTTTTTTTTTTTTTGAAAGGCTTCCCATCAAGTCCATTAGAAGAATAAGACAGTCTGTTGTACTGAATATGACCAGCTACAAGAATTGACTTGCGTGTGATGACTTAATTCCGTACATGATTATACTGTACCGGTTTACTTTTATTTCCTGTCAAAACATATACTTAAACAAGATCTAAATCAAGACTGAACGGATGCATCTCCTGGCATATTTAAAGCCGTGCTTCCTTAAAACCATGTACATTTAATCATGCAGTGATACATGGTTTATTTCTCCCACAGCTTTCTGGCTGTCTGAGACGTTAAGTAGCCATCCTTCTCATTCTTCATAGGTACATTTTGCCCTGCACAAACAGCCATCAATAATCCCTTTCAGTAGACAAAACACTTCTCTCTGAGAAACTAGATGAATTAGAGATCCCAGCTGCCAGGCCACGAGCGGGCTGCTGTTTAAAATCAAGCTTCAAAAGAGCTTTAAAAATTGCAGTGGCACAAGCGATAACTGCCGAGACAAACTCTCACTTAATTCAATCTAATACTGACTTGCCCTTGGTTCAGTTTTTTGTCCACCATAATGAGGGAGGTAGGAACGCATGTCTTGGTGATGACATGAGTGCCCTGTAATGAATCCCATATATATGAATCCTTGTAAGCTGATCTGAGGTACTGGCTCTTCAGTCTCTCCAAATTAATCACCATAAAACAGTTTGCAGAGATGACAAGCAGTCTTTGTGCTGGCCCTTTAAAAATCTGTTGACAGACTCAGACTTGTGAGTTCCTCTACTGTACATACAGTATTTTGGCAAATTTCCACTGCATACTGAATGATAAAGTTCTGTTCTAACTGGGTCACATTGGTCTGGGACATAAAAGGTTTAAATATTAATTCAATCAAGTCTCACACATTTATTTTGCATCTATCAAGAGAAATTGCAACAAGTTGTGAATAACTAGCATTTTCTACATGTGCTTTGTGAAACAGAGCAGTTCTTTTGGGAAAAAAAAATGTTGACTGCATCGGGTGCGCCTTAAAGGCCATTACTGGCCTCTCAAGTTTTTCCTGTTGCTGCCAGACATTTCCTTCCGTTTTTACAAGCTCCATAAAGTTTCACAAACGTGTTGCCCTCAAAGGGAAATTAACTTGCTATGGGGTGACACAGGTGAAAAGCTATGCCGGGATATATGAGGGCCTGTGTAAAGCAGGTCAGAAAGATGCAGCCTGTGTAAACATGCGGCTCTGAAGCCAATATTTTCCAATTTTCTGAAAATGATGGCGCCATCTCCAGCTTTGAAGGTTTACTTTGGGGACAGCATTGGCCGTGGCACAGTCAGTGAGCTGTCTATGTTCTGCGAGGCCAAGGCAGTTTTCTGGTTGCCGTTTGTGTTTTAGTCCGAGACAGTCTTGTAGTCTCTCATCTGTCAAACAGAAATCCCTTTTCTCTCGTGTACTGGCTCTTTATCAAATGTTTGGCTTGACTGAATACCCACTTCAGTCTGCCAGCCCTTCAAGGCTGAATCATTTGGTAGGGTTGGCTGACTCCTACATTAAAGAAGATCCATTTCTGAGAGAGGAACTAACAAGTATCTTCAAAAAAATATATTTAATCTCCCAGTCCATGCTCTTTTTGTATTTAATTTAACTTGCCCTCCCCTGAAAGGTCAATGCAAGCATTCTCATGTCCCTTCAAATAAAATCAATACAGATCAGCATGGATTTCACCAGGAGATTCCATTACCCAGAGAGCCTGAAGACACAGTAGCAAGCCATTCTAAGGCAGGAGCAATCAGAATCGAAATTAAACACCACCTTTTATGGCAAGATGGGAAAAAACGTATAAATGATCTATTCATATCCACAGGGTCGAAACCAACACCTGTCAGCCTGCAAATAGGTAGATGTACTCTTTGGTGTGTTAAAGTTGCAGGGTCAATATATATTCTGGCTTTTTGCATAAAAATAATAACAATAATAATAAAAATCACAGCATACTATGGTAATCAAAGAACGCTTGTACAACAAAAGATGCCCAAATACATGACCCCTTCACTCTAGTTCCTATTGTTTTTTTGTTTTTTGTTTTTTTTCTCAGTGACTCAATGGCAGAACCCATCTCACTTTCCAGTTGTGAAATCTCCTGTTAGTTATTTCCATTACAATCTTACAATCTTATTACAATCTTCGGTTGTCTAATCACGAATAGTCTACGTATGACAGTGTGATGCAAATTCTCCTACTGCAGGTAGATTTGGCTTAATCTGATGACTGAACAGGTCATTTTGGTCTGAGAGGTAGTTTCCCTTTACCTTGTCAATCAAATGGCATATTTTGATAGCTGGCTCAACTGTTAATTTAAATGTGGATACTCGCCACACTGAGTGAACAGACGGCAAAAAAATGAGAGCCATGCTCTGATCGTTACGTGCCACTGGAAAAAAGGGGAGACTCCTCTCTGATTTTGAGCGGTAAGTTTGATTCCAACTTCATGGATTTCAGATAATGTCTGTCTTGTTAGCTAGCTAGCTAGCTAGTAGTAACAAACATTACTGTGGTTTAGCTATCATCTTTTCTTGTTGTCTTTCAATACTCCATTTCAGAACACTGAAGATCCACTCTGGAACAAAAGGACAGAGCTCTAGCTTTTCTGGGTATGACGACTTATAAAACACAACAACCACTTTTCTACTGACTTAGGGGCATATTCTCCTATGTGCGTAAGTCAAAAAAGCATGCAGCTAGGCACTTTTCAGCCTACGCGTATTCTCCCCTTGACTTAAGTCTATGATTTGCGCACCATGAAGGCAGTTACACACAGTTACACAGTTTTTTGTGTAAACACCATTTACGCGTATTCTGCCCTTGACTTACATGCTTTTCAGCTATGCACCTCTGAGGGCTGTAGTAAGTCAAGCGCCACTACATGGCGAAACACCATATTGCCCTTTAAGTCGGCGGTAGGCCTACTTTTAACATTATTATACACGTACAAATAAAGTTCAAAATTTACGATATTCGTGTTTCATTATTTTTAAACTACAATAACATTTCTTGTAACCCTATATTACATTGTTAAACAAAAAAAAACGTTTTACATCACATGGTGTTGTGAACAAGCCTGGTAAATAATTAGTTCAATTAGAATAAAACAGAAATATCAATTAAGATGAGTATAAATAGCAGAGCGTTACCAATTCATTAATCAATTTAGCTACTAGTGAGTACTTTGGAAGAGTCATGATGAGTGATTACTAATGAATATTTAATAATAGGCTACTCAGCAATGAGTTCAAGCGTGGACATTGGAACACATTTTTCAATGACGTTCACATGGTAAATGTTCCACGTTTTCCCGACCACCAAAATAAACAAGGTTGTGACTCAGTCTACTTCCATTTTAAATAAATCACGCCTCATTCATGAGCCCGCCTTCATTCTGAAGTTAAGTGCTGTGGGCGTAATCGGAGTGCGTAGGGGAGAATACGCGTAACTGAAATGCGTGTAACTGGAGATGCGCAAAAAAGGACTTACGCACGAATGGGAGAATACCTCCCTTAGTGAAGAAACAAACTGGAAAAAAACTTGCTATAAAAAGCTGTCGCTGACAGACCCTCAAAAGCTCCCTCCAAGTCAGCTTCATGTGTGATTGCTCCTCTGATACCAATCACACATCGATGAAATATGAAATGATGCATTGATTTAGAGGAAGGGGGGTAGAATGTAATGATAAATGGCTTAGCTCCACTGAGAACAAGTTGGTCAGCATTCCAAGGTCCCAACTTTTGAATTCTTCATGGAAAGAAAAACACAGCACCCTCTCAGTTCTGGACCATTCACACTCCAGCCTATCTGTCTTGAAGAAACATTCTCTCATCCCTGTTTTGGTGTCAGACAATACCCCACCCTTACACGTTGGGGAGGGGATGGCTACATTTGAGAAACACTACAGTGCATGCAAAACCTGGTACAAAAACTGAGTGGAATTAGGCATCATGAGTGAAATATTGAAATTTCTGCCTACTTTGGAAGCTGTCAGTGTGTGTCACCGTTCTTTGGCATGCACAACATACACTATATTTTCTTTTGGCATGTTGGAAACAAAGGAGACTGTGTCTTGTTCATTTACATTTGAATTTAGTCATTTGGCAAACGCTCTTACCCAGAACGACTTACAAAAGTGCATTCAATTGGGTTAAGCAATTAGCTGCACTAAAACAGTGGTGATACTAAAACAGTGGTGCTATGCCATCCTTGAAATGTAGAGCCATTGTGGATAACACTGCCACAATAGGATTGAGTGTTGTCAAAGGGCATATAACCTCCAACTGTTACAGTACTACATTCAGCTTCAACTGTAATTTCAAATGCCACTGGTTTGTATCATCACAAAACATTTATAACAACTTTGCCACTGCAAAAGTTTCAAGTGTCACCAGGCTTTTATCTTTTATATTTAAATCATAATCAGTGTTCAGCTGAAACATTACCAAAGCGGGGGTTACTACACTGCTGTAGCTCAGAGAGATCAGGACTCTTCTGCCTCCTAATATCATCTCAATGGCTTAGCTTCAATGATTAGCCATGCATCAGGCCTGATAGCATATCTGGTGATGACCATGCGCTAAACTGAGATGAAGTATGCAGAAACACCAAGCAATCCAAAGCAGCAGGTAATCCTACTGCTCACAGGTGTTACAGGTTACACTGTAGCAGTTTCTCATTACATAAGCAACAAGCGGGAAACAAGCAATGCTCCTTCCTGCTGTTAGGGGCGGTCCATGTATACTTATCTCGGATGAGCATGTAGCTGTAACCAAACTTACGCAAGGCTGACTGAACAAGGCAGACATGGCTAATCAGGGAGTCTAATCAGCAGACGGGACCTTACACCCTTCCACCTGAACACAACGCTCCGGAACTCTGTTGCAAAAGCAAATTCTTTTACTACACGTATCGTGACGGTGCCTGGGGTTGTGAAAAGATCAGGTCTTGCAACACATGCAAAATCTGGAGCTGAAGTCACAGCAGGACAAGGGACATGCTGTCTGCTGCAGCTTCGGCCTGATTACAGGGCTGCATTTCACCAGCAGATGTTAATTAAATGCTTGCTAAGCACTCAGAGGTAAAATGACAGATTCCCATAACAGTGGAAAGACCGTGTCTAGGATTTCTTGAAAATCAAGCTCACAGATTTTTCATGCAGCGCTATGCAGCATTGACAAGCTAACCACCCGTTCCAACATATGTGTTGTCTATTCCACAGTGGGTATTATTGAGTATGGGTATTGTTTCATTGCAGCCCAGTTCTTTCCAGAGGGGGAATAATGATTAAAATGTTGACAGCTCTAGAGGTTCATGCGGTATTGTAATAATGTGGTAACACAGGACACAAACAAGTACATACAAAAGCAGCAGGGCAATCCAATGAATACTGCGGTCAGTATGGCGAGGCTGAAGGGGAACTCTAACCTCAAGATCTTCTCTTTTCAAAAGGCTTTGGTCAGTGACTCGCCCCCTAGAGAGTTTATCAGAATGCTGCTCGGTCCTCAGCCAACAGAGTCCGAGGTCACCAAGACACCAGTGTTCGATTTATTCCACTGATGCCACGACCCCCTTCAATGACAAAAGATATATGCCGGATATTTCGCAAAGCGTCAACAACAAAATATCAACAACTGACAGCAATGACAGCCTGATTTATCATTTGTTTCCAATGGGGGTGATGTCACAAAAGGTCATCATCGCTGGTTTGTCACATGACCAGCATCAAACAGTAAGGGGCACAAACCTCTGTAAGAACAGGAGCCTTACAATTCTTTTTTGGGCTGATAACAAGTGGTTCTGGATACTCTTGCAGCGTTACGTAATTAGCACAAGAGGGACTTGTGATACAGGAGCACAGTTTGTGCTCATTAATCACACCCTAAAGTTTGTCAAAGGGAAGAACAGTAAAACTTACCCTGTAGGCTAACCAATGTTGAAGACTGACTGAATGCTCTATTTCTCTGGTTGAGTATAATGGGGGGATCTGTGCAGTATCAGATGACAGTCCTCTGTACATTTGGCTGCAGATAATAGGGCATGTATATGCTGATCCAAGTTAACCCTGTTGAAGCATGGTAATGATAATGATAATATATGTGTGACAGATGCAAAATATTATTCTTGTGCATATCGACTGAAGTAAAATGACGCTGGATGCTGATCAAAATTATCTGGATTTTTCCATTTCACTTTGGCTAATTAAATTTGTTTAATATGTAAACTACAAAAGGGGATGCCTTGTGAAACCAGGACACTCTGATCCGAGGCGGCACACAAAAATGCTGCCAGTTTGCACGCTTTGATTGCTTGTGCTGTATGGCCAACACGTCTGCTGTTGAAGCTCAGTAAATAAACGCCGTGCTTCAAAGGGCCCTTGAAGTTTGTGAAGCCTTTTGTTTGGAGTTAAGAAATCAGAGCTGTGCCTCGCGAGTCATGGTCCAGTCAGGTCTAATCACGAAATCAGCACCTCCATGCAACACCGGGGGCCTCCTGGCTTCAGTAGTGCGGGCGGGAGCCGATGTCAGGGAGAGATGACAGTGAAATGATCTGTTACAGGAATGTTGAGCTTTCCAGCCTCGCTTTTATTTTGCCCCCCTACAGCCACAGCAGAGTTAACCAGCTGCAATTAATTTCACTCATGCAGCAGGTTGTCCATCTCTGTCTCTGTTAGCATCAGATTAATAGGCTGTAAACGTCTTGGATTAAGGTCATGAGAAAACAAAACATGACCCTCTTCAATTTTCTTGTAGGCTGGCACATATTGTTACGGCATCAAAGGAACTGCTAATAGGCACATAAAGGCTTATTATTACATTACTGACATTTATTATTATGTTATTGCCATTTAGCAGACAATCTTATCCAGACTGACTTACACAGGTGACAGTTTTTCCCATGTTACCCATTTATACAGCTGGATATTTACTGAGGTAATTCTGGGTTAAGTACCTTGCTCAAGGGTACAGCAGCAGTGCCCCAGCAGGGAACTGAACCAGCAACCTTTCAGATACAAGTTCTGGTCCTTACCACTATACTACACTGCCATCCCTAATCCTTTCAATCTATATGTTTATTTTTGAGTGTGCAAACACTTTTTTGTTCAACCAAATGTGTGTGCCTTTAGTTTTGTTTTTTGTTGTTTCTTCAGTAAAATGTCCTTCCAAGCTCCAACTGTTTAACCACAGGGTAGAATGTCACTGATTAGTGTAACCCAAAGATTCCATTTAAAACCATGTCAATGGCTGTGTTTTATTAATTATGTGTATTTTAGGAAACACCATAGCTGTGTATTCCATACATAGAGGACGTATTACATGATGAGCCTTAATGTGACACACAGATGTTAATGCATATTTGGTGTGTGCAGTGGTTTTTGATGGTAAAAACACATGTGGCTTGCTCTCCAAGAGCATCAGAAAGGGACATATGCAACATCTTATAAATTCAGTTCACATCCTGGGGTCCTGTTACACAACATAATGGGCAACTTCTTGAAACGTGCAAAAATAAAGTGATAATGTTTTCATATGAAAGACTGTAGAGGTAGATCACTGCAGTGCTCATTGACAGTGACTGACTTGTAAACACAAGATTGCAGGTTCAAATCCCAGTTGGGGCACTGCTATTGTACCTTTGAGGGTGATACCTAACCATAAATGTGTCTGTAAATAGCGAGCTCTGTTAATGGAGAATGTGTAAGGTATGTAAGTACCCAGATAAGCACATATGTTAAACAAATACGGTATGACAATTAAGGGAATATTGCAATCTCAACATCTGTCACAAAGAGAAAAGTCCCAATGCAGTGTGAGGTGTGGAACACTGTGCTGACATTTTTCACAAGATTCATTGGTGCATGAGTGACTTTTCATCTGACTAGCAATTGTCTCAGAATGAAATTGACTACATGCTTTCTTCTCTCCAAGATAGCCCAAGTTAAACTGTCAAGTAGACAGAGTTCAAATCTGATAATTACAACATCATTATCAGATTTTAAAGGGTTTTTATTTGCGTTGGAACTAAATCTAAGCCTGAGGCAGGGTCTCAGTCATTAAATCCCCTCTTTTTAGCCTAATGACTCCTACTGGAGACAAGTCATTTGCACAAAAAGGAGAACCGCCATTTGTTCTTGGGACGCCATAACTTGAGATGGTCTCTTTTGTACTGAACGTGCAGATGTGCAAATCTACAGATCTTTCACCCCCAAGAGCAGGCTTCTGAACATTCGGCATCCTCATGCTTTTAAGGATAAGCCTTTGCTGGTTAGTGGCTGCGCTCCTGTCTTATAAAGTGGTTTGGGGATTTTTCCATTCTCTTGCTGAAAGGTGTTTTTTTCTCTTCTGACTCCATTACACACAGTGAGCCATGAGCTGAAATCTGTGCATTGTGAAAACACTCCCGCTACCAGGCAGACACAAAGGAAATAACATTGCAATGGTCCAACAGACACACAGCCCGATTTTGTGATGTATCACAACACATTTTCAATTACCAAACTGAATCGCATCGCCTATCTCTCCTGCAAGACATTTTTTCATTTAATTATTCTTGAGATTAAATCATGTAATGCAATTACGTTATTTTGTTCAATGTTGCCTCGGTGGGCCCAGGACGGTTTACAGAGAGCAGCAGCTCCGTTGCTGTGCCTTATCTCTCTTTAAGATCCCACAATGGCGACTTTCATATTTTAATTTGGTAGTCATGTGATATTACCTGTTACTGTTCCACAGATATATCTGTGCTTCGGGGCACATAGCACAATATGAGGTACGGATCTATATCACTTTTGGGTATATCAGATGTGATTCTTATCTATACATGCTGCAGAAGATGCAATCCAGGTACAAAGAACTTGTTTCCTGTTTCACAAGCATTTTTCAAAACATAACCACAGTATATCTACAGATTTTCTATATTATGACCAGATATTTGTGATATTCCTTCCATCCTCTGTATTTTTCTATCAAGGAAATTCCACTCGGTAACAGGAGTTTCTGGTGCCATCTCTGTATATATGCAGACCATAGATGTTTAAGACCATTCCCTTTCAACAATGTTCTTAACAAGCCATTCAATCAGAAAATTATTAACTTCAACAATGGCATAAATTGAACTTTCCATGCACAGGGAGCTGAACATTTCGTCCATTCACTGAACATCAATGGTAGATCTCTTTGCAAACTTTATCACAACCACAGCGACATGAAACCAAAGAAATGTGTCAAAAATGTTTACTGATAGAGTGAAGATATTACATACAGCAGTGTGGTTAGACAACTGGATGGGTAAAGCAACGGTTGTGAGTTGAAATTGCAGGAGTCACTTAACGCTGTACCCTTAACAATATTCTTGAATTGCTGCAGCAAATATCTGGCTGTTTAAATGGATAATATGTAAACTGGCTGGGAGAAGGGCATCTGTTAAGCAAATAAACACCACAGTGGAAAATCTGTACACGCTTACTGTTCAGAATTGCAGCAATCTGTCCTCAGTGTGGCCTAAGGACAATCATCTATGATTGCACAGGAGTAAGGAAAATGACTGTCAACGTGACACCCGTTAGACCTGGATACAACTTATGGTGCATCTATGCAAAGCAGTGTGGTCTCTCCCGATGAAAAACCCTTCAGCTGGAAGCCAGGCCCAGAGTCTGGTGCGAAACACCCACCCCTCTCCTGCGGACACAGCCATCAGTGGGCCAAAAACCGCCAGCGATCTGCGCTCCACCATACTGCAGCACCGACTTTTACCACGCATGCCCTGCACATGCAACAGAAGACTGGCACCTCAAAAGAGCACAGCGGCCATAGAATGCCATGCCTTTGATCTACTAAATCATTCATACAGAGCATTATTTTATTCATTCACTCTCTCACCTCAGTGCCTGCACTCGCAGCTTGTGCCAGAACATAGTTTTACCAAAAAAAAAAAAAGTTTTGGGGCTACTTTTAGACTGGGGCTTGGTGTATCCCACTCAATCCTCTCAATCCAATATTTCAGTCTGGTTCAAACAATATAACTGGAACCGAATGCAAGCAGTACATAGACTGAGAAGGTCTGTAGATTTGCACATTAAAGGCTCTGATGCTGTCAGATACTTGTTAGTTCAGAGCTGGCTATCCCATAATTCACCACTAGTGGGCAGGTTGAAGCGAGAGCTTGACTCCATTACCATAAGAAATAAAGTTCTGGCACGGGTTCCGTTGTGGGGTGTACGCTGTTGCTGTCCTGGCTAACGTCCTCCCTGTGTGGATTCCAGCGATGCATAAAATAACTCGTCCTCCAAACATGATCTCCCGACTCCCTGTTTGCGTCTCTCTGTGCTTGTCTCCCACTCAAACAGCTCAGACAGAGGGCGGAAAAAGCAAACCACTCTCATTCTCTTCTTCAAACACTTCAGAGCAACAGGGACTTTAAATGAAGAAATTGTTCATAAGGCATGCAAGTTATAGAAAGCCGTTGTTTTTAATTAGACTTTATGCAAAAAAAAGTCTCAACAACAAGCCGTTCAACTTCAAAACTGATTCGCCTGACAAAAAATGTAATTAAGCATCGGTCGCCAACGGCTTGCAAAGGAATGCCTGGGAGTGTCAATAGCTGCCCATTAGCAGAGTAAAGGGCACAACCTGGAACGCTTGGAGATATCAAATCTCTGACCATGGGGGGAGGGAGAAGGGGAGGGGGTTGCATGGTAGGGAAGGCTATTTTCATTAATCAGCCATTCTCCTTCAGCAGTGACGTTGGAGGTGGCTATACGCGCCTGCTTAATATAGTGTTTAATGCATGAAGCACATAAACAACAGGTGTTGAACCATCCAGTCAGTGAATGATTTGTGGAGCGCTGTGAAAAAAGAGACAATTTTGGTTTACCACACAAGTGAACCCTTTTCAATGATCTCAGCGTGGATTTCAGACCGAAATCGACACCATTTTGAATAATGAAGTGAACGTTTTGACGTGTGTCGCATAGCGCCTGAGGGGGTTTCTTCCAACTGCCGTTCTTTGTCATGGGGGTTTACAAATCAGGCCTGAGTGTTTATGAGAGCAGCAGGCAACAGACAAAAAACATTTCCCAGAGTGCCGTGTTGCCCTGGACAGCAGACATGGAGGGCACTGTTCAACTTTCAGAAGGATAAGTTCGCAAGGGTTCCTGTCGGGCGAGTATGCAATGAGCTGACCCACCAAAGGTCAAGGGATGACCTTCGGGTTACAAAGATGCGGACTGAGCGGCTCTCCCATTTCCAATTAACCTTGTCTCCTCTTACCAGCCACTCTCCTCGTGTTGACCAACAGTCTGCAGTTACTTAAGAGGGAGACGGTCAGACGA
This sequence comes from Megalops cyprinoides, assembly GCF_013368585.1. Classification (NCBI taxonomy): domain Eukaryota; kingdom Metazoa; phylum Chordata; class Actinopteri; order Elopiformes; family Megalopidae; genus Megalops; species Megalops cyprinoides. Next base: position 19,954,972 of record NC_050595.1, on the reverse strand, counting down.
CACAACAGAGGAGTTGCCTCACTCGTCTGTGAAGCGTGGGGCGGCCGCCGTCAGACTGGCTGGCCCGGGCTCAGACAAAACAGCGCAGCACAAGAGTAGCAAGGGACCGGGGGATCCAGCTTACTTACATTCCTCATTTTACTATCAGAACCGAGCGGCTGACCTCCTTTCTAATCCGCTTTCTTCACAGAACACGGAGAGCCAGGTAGAGTCACAGCCCAAGAATCGCAGTAATGCCGCAAACGTGCCCTCAGGACACATGGATTGAGAGAGGAAATGTGTGATTGCTGGGGCAAAAAGATGCTGTGAGAGATACTCCTCGGAAACAATCCTCTTCTCATTCTCTCTGTCTCTCTTTCTCTTCTGTCTCATTTTTAACAGGTTGTACAATCTTCTTGCATTTCAAAGCCTAGTTTTTTGGTTTGTTTTGGGTTTTTTCCCCCCTTTTGCCTGTAGATAAATTCTGCCATTCAGAAATTACTACCCTTTATGTAGAGTTCTGCAAAATACTGACAGCGAGAAGTGATAGTTGTTTCATATGCACAGATGCAGCAAGCCCCCCATAAAAGAGAGCGCGTCCCTTAGACACATTTCGCTCCTATGCGGCGGAGCAGAGAACGGCAGTGGCGGCTCATCAAAAAAGTCTTCGTCAGATGTGTGATGGTGATAAACAGGCACCACGCTTCAAACAGCGAGGCAAACTCTTTCTGACAGTGTCAACAGACTGCTCATTGTCGAGTCTCCCCGTGCCTGAATGCTAATGCTAGCTGTTGTCTTTACGGATCAAACCTAAAGAAAACACTGGGGGCAATCCATCAGCACACTCGCTTTTCTCTCTCTCGCCACCCCCCCCCCCCCCTTCCGATGTGCGCTTCGCCCCCAAGAGAAACTCCAAAACTCTCAACCGCTGGACGACTCGGAATACAAATGCACATTGTTCCAGAGACAGGCGGATCACTTTAAAAAGCCAGGTCTGCTCTCTCTTCACACTATTTTTCATAGGAAATCCAAGCCCTCTGGTTGTGCTGATGAATATCTCTGCTTTTCAGCTGTCCAGCTGCCTGTTAAATGTGATTTACCTGCAAACTCAACTCGGCCTCCTCATCCACGCATGCTGACTGCACCTTGTTAGAATGCCAAACGGAGTTATGCAGCCTGTCTCTTTGCCATGTGGAGCAAACCCATGTAAAATAAGGTTTATATAGGAGAAACAAAAAAGAACTACTGTAATCAGTCAGAGTAAAGCCACACACTTTTCTTTGACAGCTGAATAAAGACATTCATTGTTTCTCCTTGGCCTTCTGGGGGACCCAAACAACATGTTTAGATCCAGAATCATTAACTCCCTCCAGTGGAAGTCCAGTGAGGCCAAAGTAGATAAGAGGGTTTTTGTATGTTGGTTTATATTAATAAAACGGACTTGATCTTTGCCTCTCTGGTGATTGACATGACCGTATTGGGGCGACTGATAGGACATCAGTCATACTGACAGCAAGCTGAGAGTCAGGGGACAAGGGTGGAGGGCTCACGTTTCACAAACGAACACCTGCGTCTCATGCCCTGGTGGATCCTTGGGTCTGCCTCTCACACCAACAACACTCCAACAGCCACCAAAACAAAACAAACCGGGACACACACCCACTACCGCTGATTATGGGGAGCTCAATCACACCAGCTATGGCCTTGCACATCTTAAAATGAAGGTCTGAGTTTATTTTTTGCTTTTTCTCGTTTAAAAGCCAGAACCATTTAGCTGAAGCATTTAACGAAAAGAGACTGTGTGTTTTGACCGGCTGTCTGTGTGCTATCCGCCACGGGCTCTCTGGTTTTTAAGAGGCCCCTGCCTGAGGTTGACGGGGGCTGCGCAGCGCACTGCGGTGACACAGCGAGTGAGACGTTAAAAAGATCGGTCTGTTTCGCTGTGGACACTCGCACACAGGCAAACACACCCTCACCCCAGATTGCCATCCCCAGCGTCCCCTTCTCCAGCTATCACACGCTGATAAGGTTTACCGAGGCACTGTATCATGTCAGCATACACTTTCAACCCCCCCTCCCTTTCCTTACACACCCCCTGCACTTTCTGAGAAACCAGCGACAACAAATCTCGTGGTGACAGAGCAAAGAAGAAGCAAACCAGGCAAAGACTGGGGAATGACAATGCAACAGGAACAAATACGAGACAAGAGTAGGTGCGTAGATTACACGAGGTAAACAACACCATAGTCCCTATCAATGGTTAACTGAACCTGCTCGCACTGCAGTTAATGAGTACAAGAACCACCTTTCTGCTCTGGTGGTTATGGTACTTACTTTCTTTTAGATTCTTCTTTTTTCAGTGAAAGCTATTCCAGAGATAAAACAGCCACTTGATGTTTTCAGGTGAATAGCAAAAAAGACGGAGAAACTTCCACAAGATGCAAGGGGTAGCCAGCGGAAAGTTCTTGAAAAGCTATAGTGGTAGAACGTAGTGTTTCAGCTTCTGAGGTCTGCACTCTGCTTGCCTTCTCTCACTCGGTCTTTTGCTCCCCCTCTCTCTCCTTGACATACTGGATGCACGCCAGAGTGCCTCTGGCCACTGGCAATAAACTGTAGCCCCTCCCCTCACGCTGAGAGAGGGAGTGAGTGAGGGAGAGAGGGGGGAGAAAGAAAACAAGGGAGCAGAGTACATCTCCATACTCCAGAAACAGATTTCCATACACCGAAGCAGGGTTTCTCAAACGTTTTTTCCATACGACAAAGGAAAAAAAAAACATAACCGCCATCAAATTTGTCAGTTATTTGAAAAGCAATAGTTTATCATTCGGCATAATAGGATAATGAACATTTAAGATGTGTGTTTTTCCTTCCAGGAAATTCCGAATTCAAATTCAGAAATTCAAAACCTGTCACATTAACACACAATGCGGGATGTTTTGTTTAGTTTGTTGCGGTTGTTTCAGCATTTTTATACATTATTGTTTTTCATCTCTAATCTTCACCTGGGGGAACGTATTTTGAGATGTCCTGCTTGTGTTTCCTTTGCAGTGCATAATTTTGTCTCAGGAATTCTAAATGGACCTTTACGCCGGATTTCTTTCACCCTCTGTAGCTCTGATTTGTATTCAAAGACTGTGTCTAAAGGTAATGTTAACTGAACATTTTCGGTCTTTCTGTCCCTGCTAATAGAGCTGTTTCAAACCGAATTTCAACCGCAACAGTAAAAATCTGATTTGAGTAAATTAATCGAACGCTTGTTCCTGATCATAACTGACTGAACTGAGATCAGAGTGTTTAAGTTCATTTTCTTTTCTTTGACCGGCGTAATAAAGCCGCGGATCTCACTGCCAAGGAAAAAGGAGAAATCTTTCCATCGCCTTAGAGGCGGAGAGGAGCCGAACAGACGCTTGGCGCGTGTCTGTGACTCCCAGCTCTTCAAGTTGTTCCAGCACTGACAATGTCATTAAGACCCCCCTGACAAACGCCCCTCCATTACAGGGAACAAACGTTCAAGCCACAAAGTCGGGAGCTTCACAGCTACGGCCAAACATGTCTTGATTGCCAAAGAGGCGCACACCAAAAAAGTGCCATCGTTTGAAAGTGCGGAACCACGTGTTCTAAGATCAACACGCACTGCTGACACTTGTGTGAACAAATTTCTGTGAGAACAGCCGCTTTGTTTAGAAAACAAACTATAACGATAACAGAAAATTAATAAAGAACGACAACAGACATAGGCTATCTCCTGCTGGATCTAATTTAATTTGAACCACATAAATGAGCCGTATTCATTTTGTTCCCATCTTAGAGGTAGAAAGCGTCTAAAAATAAACAGCATCGTAATTTATCTCAGAACTATTCTGTTTAGCCAGAACTTCTGCGTTCACGGCCCTGCATATTCTGAAAAGTCAAGCTTGCGATCTACAACGTCGGTAAATGGCAAGCAGGTGCACGTACTGCGAACTTTGGTGTTGTAATAGGCAGCGTTTAAAGTCGGGTTTTACAAGGTTAATCCCTAAAAAGAGATGAAAGCCTGGTTCTTGCGGAAAGAAGGTTATTATCACACCCAAAGAGACGTCACTGCTTTTATAATGTCACGAACAACTTAATTATCTCCAAGGCTAAGTGACATAGTAGTTTCAGGTTGATGACAGTGCAAATCCCGCTGTACACAAGTACAGTATATGCCATTTAACCCACCAACTAGCAACATTCAGCATGCGTTAGCTAAATTAATCTTGCACAACATATGGATATTTAATTCAGTTCCGCTCTGCTAATGGTCTGACAAATTATGTCAGGGACTGACGAATAAAGTGTCTGTACGAAATAATTTTAAACAGTGAATATTTTAAGTAACTGAATAATCTGTAATACGTGTATACATACAGTAGATACAATGAGCAAACATCTGCCTACACTGTTTAGGCATATAAGTAAAACTAAATGAAGAAAGATTTAACCAATCCGATTTACAAGCATATGCTGCAAAATTTGTTTCAAGTGAAATTAGACCTTTCCAACTGAATGACGGATGCCTTACCTATATCAGTATAGAGACATTAAGAAAAATGGCAAATATTATGTGAATGTGTGAATGCTGATAAAATTTGTACAAGGATGTTGTTTAGGAAATGTAATTTCATGCACAACTAGCCACAATGGAAGTGTTAAATATAATGGGAGTGCATGGGCATGTCCAGGAACGAAGTGTAATGACAAGCAGCTTGCATGCATCTACAGTAAAGTCCATATCCAATGCCAAAATGGGTGTGGCTTAAATCTAGCCCCAATCAAGTAATGCTGTAAAATGTTATGGAAAAAGTGTTTTGCAAACATACTGGATGTGGCTGGGCGTGTGCAGAGCCCAAGAGCCACAACAGGTGGTTCGCACACATGCTACTGCATGCCTGATAACTGTGCCAAATGTGAGATGAATAAGTGAATACACTGAAAAGTTGATAACATTTGTGGAAAACCTGTTTGGCGGCCAAACTGGCCTTGGACCTAAAGAAACAAAAATTGTTCTACAGCCAAGTGAGCGTGCCAAAATTTGAGGAATATTGAGAAATGCTGTAAAGAATTGTTTGAAGAAAACAGGAAGAAATAAGAGGAAGAAAAAAAGAAAGACATAGAAAGAAAAAACAACATGATCAGTAAGCTACAACATGTTTTCAGGTTTATTTCTTATACTGTACATCGATGCGAATGTGTGGAGAATCCTACCATTTTTTTTAAAGATCAGTAAACAGTGAATCATACTGATAGAGGGTTACACACATCTGATTCTACCTCATTTATCATAGGTTTCAGCATAAAGAGAAGCAAACTTACACACTAAGACAGCGCTTAAGTCTGAGAGTAAATTGGCATCAGAAAGCCTCCAATGAGGGATAGAGGGGGGAAATCCATGGTCTAATATTGCGGGGCTCTAAATATATACATCGGTGGGCGTTCCTCAAGCGGGTGGACAGCATGCCTGGTTAAAGAGGTCAGGAGCCGGAATTCCAACCTCATGCTTTACCCAGAAGACCACATGGGCAGGGCCAGGCAGCGTGTGTCTTACTTACGAAGAGCAGTCTGCAGCAGCAGCACGCTCCCTGGAGTGCTGTCCCCATGAGGCCCTTGCCCCCTGCCCCCTGAGTGTGCGTGTGCATGCAGGGAGGGCTGACTGGGACTTAAGCCAATCAAGTAACCCAGAACAATACAGACTGTCCGGCACAAAGGGTATTACAAGGGGATTAGAATCTGCTTGGTTCCCCGTAACACATCTGATATTTCAAAGACGGCGTAATCCCTCGGTGTGTCTTGTCAGGGTGTTCATTGGAAAACCCAGAGGGACAAGGTGCAGAGAGCCACAGGTTAACCAACACTGCGTGTTAAGTGTTAGCTGCTAAACTGCTGTCATGTTCAGTAAAGACCTGGCAAATATCACATTAATGGGAACAGGAATGCATTCCTTACTTATTTGATCTGTGTTGATTTGCACATCATATATTCTCTCTATTGTATGTTCCTACAGCTGGATGTTTAACAGTCATTCAAACTAAATTCTTTGCTTAAGGGAACATCAGTATTGTTTCCAGTATTTGAACCTGCAACCATCTGGTTAAAGGCACAGTGGTCTAATCACTGCTCCACACAGCCATCATGATTTCACACATGCATACTACATAATTTTGTAGACACAAAGCTATACGGGAAAAGAAGCCCTCTGCATAGTCAGACTCGGCAGTCTTCCTACTTTCATTTTTGTCGAGGATACAAACATGAGCCATTGCCTTTTGTTCCCACGAATGCATTTCAAAACCCGTAACTGAGGGTTGCGGGTCTCCTTCTGTCAGCCATATTTTAAGAAACAGAGTAGCTTTAAAAAGCGTTCCTACTTTCAGCCGAATGGGACGGCAGGCTGAGACAGACATAGCAGAGAGAGGATTCCCTCCTTCGAAACGGAATCCTCATGGAGCCATTCCATCTCCATTAGCATTCAACAGCAGCGCAAAAAATAATGTTTTATTAAACGCTATGCTTTGAGGGAAGACCTGGCACTCTAAATGCAGTCTGTGTGAGACCCACACGGCTTGCCAGTAGGTCATTCCTTACTAATTATTTACAAGCCAACACTGTGCAAATCTTAACAGTTGACACTAACTTTATAAGCAGCCTGTGTCGCCCCACTTGAGATGATTTGACATCACAGAGAATATTTGTTCCAGATTACTTGATATGCAACAAAGTGAGCTTCCCAAAATCTTTCCAGCAGTGTGGTGTTGTGGTTAGGGTAGTGGACTCAGAATCTGAGGGGCTGTCAGTTCGAGTCCAAGGTGGGACATTGCTGTTGAGCCTTTTAGTAAGGTCCATCTTGTCAATCAATGACATATTCAGCTGAATAATGGACAATACATGTGATCAAATAAGGTACCTACTAAGCAAATAAGTAATGAATAAATTTGCTCTTCAGATAAAAAACAGACAACAGTAAACTAGCAACACCACGGACAATATGCTCTTGGATATTAGATTAGATTGACAGAATGGCAATATTTTCATCACAGATTGCTGTCATGCAGTGACTGTTATTGTTACTAACACAGTAATTGATGACAAACATACAAAGTGAAATCCAATGGGTTATTTTAGCTGTTAAAGTCAGACTAAAGAAAAAAAGATTAATAACAGCATATCAATAAATCTGCATACAGTCTTCTCTTGGATGTTCCTCTCTGGATGCTAGGACAGGCAGAGCACTAATATTTTCATCACAAATTGATGTCACTTAGTGACTGATGCGCTGTGACCCTTCATCAGACAGCCATTCTCTCTCACAGAGTACCAATCTGTCATCGGGACGGTTTAGCCAAAAGAGTCTAAACATGTCCCTTACAGAGGTCACCCCAAAATCTGTTTTTCCTTATTTCTGAGAAAAAAATAGCCCTGAGCTGAATCAAGGATTGATTTTGCAAAGGTTACTGTCGCTTAGTAAACTTCTCCACAGTCCTGGTTCAGACAGACAAAAACATCCTCCACACATCTGAAGAATGTGAGCCAAATACGCTGGTGTTGTTTCCTTTAACAGGTTAAAAAGAGTGCATTCAAGTAAATATGTATTAGATGTGTTGCAGAAAAGGTCAGAAATGGTTGGAGCTTCAGCATATTTTAAGATATCTGTGAAGAGACACTCAATTCACTGCAAAAAAATACCACTTGTTTTTACAGAGCCAAATTAAGATAAACATCTATACCAACAAATTCAGAGATTTCACATTGATCACCTAATTTATCTAAGACAGAGAGAAAAACGTTTTCCCTTTTTCTGAGCACAAACTCTCACCTTGTTCTTGTAATAGCAGTGATGCCTGGAGCTCTTCAAAGCAGTTAACTCTGATTCCCCCCTGAAAGTTTCGCAGTTTAGGTGAGCTCAGACGATCACATTACAAATTCATAATCCATTAAAATGCAAATGAAGTCATCACAGAGTCAATTCTCCAATGAGCCATTAATTACCTGCTACATGTTAATGAGTGCACTTTTAATTATTTTTTTCTCAACTAAAAGCTTTGAGTGGCCAACAAGTTGTACCAATATCATTCTTGCAACAAAAAAAAGCTGAAAGGAGCTTTATTCTAAAAGAATAATAAGCATGATAACCTTGAGAAACATCATGCAAGTGCCCTCTTTTGTTCTTCAGCAATGACGCAAGCAAACTCACACACACAAATATTAATGCACACACATATGCACAATCTCCCTTTCACACACTCATGCAAACAGATACACAGATACGCACTCTAGTTAGAGGGACAGAGGTTAGCAGAAGCTCATTGATGCCACCAAAAGGAGAATGGTGCCTGTACTTTGGACTGACTGATGGGCAGCTCTAGCTGGCATTTAGTCGCTCTGTATAGCTTAAAGTAATGGAGTATTCACAAAAACCAGATAGGCCTTGGCTGTCAAATTACCCTCTTTTATTTCTGCAGTTCAATCGGGGGCCTGCTCTGCTCTCCTGCAAAGCAAGCGAGTAGCCAAAAGACTGGAGACAGGTTTAATCATGCCACGACTACCTGATGGATCTGTTTATTGCAACAAGCATGTCTTTTGTTGTGAAAAGCTTGGTTTAAGACATGGACGTCATGTGAAACAAACAAAGGCATTGAATTTCCAGAGGTAAACAACTCAAGCTGACCAATTATGGGAGTAAAGTCCAGAAAAGACACTCAATCAATCAATCAACTTGTGTCCTCTAGATACAATCTCAAATTGTATTGTGTGTATTGGATGTTTTGCTCATGAGCATGAAACTGGACAATGAGTCACATAAAATGTAAAATTCAAGTTTCCATACTTTCTTCTGCTGCTCTGCAGCTAATGATGTCACTAACGTGGCACTAACTGGTCGTTGAATGCCCCCACAGTTTGGATTAATGCTCCCATCATTCCTCCACAAAGGTCTCCAGACTCCCACCCTTGCAGCATCTCCCAGGGAAGTACGCTGGTAAAGTCAGTACACCTCACACCCCATGGCGAGTCTGAGCCTGACAAATTTCAGCTTTACCACCCACAACAGGCAAAGGGGGGTTTATCAGAATCTGCATGAGTCATCCCACTGGTTTCACCTTGCCTTACCTCTCCTGGTTTGCTGTGGTCCTGCTTGTGGAGGAAGCTACCTCCTGTCCATCACTCCTCAGCCTGATGCTCTTGCTAGGCCTGCCCATTAACCTCTCCGAGGGATAAAATGCACCTGTTTTCATACACCAACTTCTTGGCTCATTTCCTCACTTTTGGCATTACGCAGTCAATTTACATTTGCACACTTAAAGCACTTGTTTCCCTGGGCACCAATCAGAATCATGGCTACAAGGGACCCCACGGATGAAATCGCATCACATGATCAGTGATGTCATCCATGGTGTCTCCATACACCTGTGAAAGGTTCCGTACGATGGTGGATACATATCATGGAACACAGGTTTTTTACAGTTCTCAGTAGCATGGCTGAGGTTCTCCGAGGTTCTCTATGAGATGGCTCAGGTTCTAAAATTCTTCTGTTATGCAACTCTAATGGTAAGTAGTTTCAAGCAACAGTCATCATTTAGCCTTTACTCATGAGTATGGAGGCACTTACGAACAACTGCACAGAACAAGAAGATGATGTGTATCTGAGGAGAGAGAGAATGAGAAACTGCTATGGTAACACCTATAATGTCTGATCCTTTGAAACCATGCAATCACAAAGACTTCTATTTAACAAAGCGCCATTGTGTGCTTAACACTGAAAACTGCCTCTGTCACAGCTGACGCTAAAACGTGTTCTGATTTATGGTATCATTCAGAACATTCACAAAGGTGCATACACATAGTTATAAATATTTATGAAGGGATGTGTACAAAGACAGAACACCCTTAGCTAGAGCACTAGTATATGCAGTACTGGAACCTATCGAACAGAACCTCCAAGAGTCAAGACCGTGGTGGATGGAGAGAATGTTGAGCTGACAGTTAAACGGTCTCTGACCGTAGGTCCTATAGGGGCAGTTAAGTGAATGGAGCGGGTGCATATATATGCAGGGTGTAGGGCTCTGTTCAGCAGCGGCCTGTGTTTAATATTCAAGCAGTGCACCCAGAGGAATGTAAATCACTCTTTGGCTCCACAGTTGACACTTCGTGTCCACATCAAAGGCGCCAGAAGCCCCACCTCTCATCCTCTCCCTCCTCTGTCCCCCTGATGGCGCGCAACAGATTGCTTGTTCTTCGCCCGCCACCAGACAGCGAAAATAATCAAGCCAACAATACGGATGTCAGCTCGGATCTTCTCCCTCGCAGTAAGCGATGACAAATACCACTCACTGAATTTACTGCTAATAACGATCAATCAGTCAGATCACGGGAAGGGAGGGAGGAAGAGACCTTTCCGCCGCCTTCCACCGCAGTCGTGGACAGCAGCACGGTGCAGAGGTTAAGAAACTGTAGTCCCTGAATGGACAGTTGTGGGTTTGATTCCCAGGTGGGCCATTGCTGTCATGCCTCGCAGTATGACATATAACGTGAATTGCCAAGTAAATTCCAAGCTGTACAAATGAATATGTGCATGAAATATGAATGTGAAAACACAATGCAGAAAAACATCTGTCAAGCAAACAAAAAACTGAACATTGCAGAAAACAGCAGCAAGTTACCGATGTGCACTGGGACCTATGTGCTCAGTCTGTGTACGGTGTGTGCAGTAACGTTGGTCTTAGAGCTTCAGAATGCTGCCTGCAGATAAAGGACATTTGTACTATACTTCTTTGTTTTTTTACTACTAAAACAATCCTATATCAGTGTACCTCAGAGGGGAAACAAAGATTATAAAAGACCTCAAAGATTATAAAAAAAATTACATTTGTGATCACTACAAAGCTAAAGAATAAACCAACAATAGTTAATATTGTGCAAAGCCACTCACAGCAGAGCAAAAGTTCTTTTGTGGTCTGGTTCATGAGCTCATTCCAAGGTCTGGTTTTTTTCTGCGCTCACAGGTGTGAAGCTAAAGAGGTGGATCAGTGGCATGGAGCCGCTGGAGGGTGTGAGAGGTCAAGGGACAGCTGGTAATTCCACCTGCAGAAGAGCGAACAGTCCCTGCTAACACAGACCAGACCCACAGTGGCATCAGATAAAGCACTAATTTGATGTGATTGCAAATAAAGGAAAGCTTCCTTATACGGTGACAGGCTTCCTTCCAGCATACTAAACCAACCTCTGATTTGCATTATTTAACAGTTCTGACACCAGAAAAACAGAGAGCAAGCCCCTAAATAACAGACTTTACTGTAATCGATAGAATTGACATGCAGAAGAATTCAAGATCTGCAAAATAAAGTAAAAAAACTGTTTTTCTGCTTTTAATAAGCCTTTTAATATTTACATCTGTTCCACCATAACAGAAATGTATGCAAATACAACAACAGCTGAAGTTAACACATCATTAAAGGGGCGATCCAGAAAATAACTGACTGATCGTGATCCCTGTCGTGTTAAAAAAGCACATATTCTTTTATATAAAACTCCTGAACTGAAGAACCTACTCAGGTCTCACGTCATGGGGGGAAAAACTTTCTGCAGCCATCCGTTTTAGGGAATTTGCAGGTTTAGTGCATTTTTGGAGCTCACGACCAAGTAAATGATTTATGGGTCTCAGATGCTTAAACCACCTTCCTGGCTCTGTGGTGCAGTCAGTTCTGAACTGATACATTTACAGTTTGCCCATGAGGCTTGGCCAAGACTGGGCATGACTGCGCATCAATATGAAGGGATCGGCTGCAACTGGGCCTGACTGTGCATCAGTGCAGATAGACATGCTTGCATAGGGTATCTCTGCACATCAGCACAGACAGTGAGGCTGGCTTAAGGATTTAATGTGCCTCAATACAGGCGGATAAGATAGAACAGGGCTTGACTGCACATCAGTGCTGATGGAGATACTGGTATAGGGTTTCACTGCTCATCAACGCAGACAGAGAGGCTGGGACAGGGTTTTACTGTGCTTCAACACAGACAGAGAGGCTGGCACAGGGTTTTACCATGCATCAATACAGGCAGATAGGGTAGGAGTGGTGACTCCTACCCTATCTGTGAGTCAGCACACACAACGTGGCCCCGGTGTGACCGCTTGTCAATACAAAGGAAGCAGCTGGAACAGGGTATGGCTGCACATCAACGCAGATGGAGATGCTGAGATAAGGTTTCCTCGCTCACAGGCGCAGATGGAGAGGCTGGGATAGGGTTTGCCTGCGCATCAACACAGACGGACGGGTTGAGACAGGGTGCGACTGCACGTCAACACAAAGGGAGATGCGGAGACGGGGCGTGAACGCAGACCGACCCAGCTGTGTCTGTCCGAGGCGGCGATGAAGGAAGCCCCGGGTCAGCTCATTACTCATTGCGTTGGCAGTGAGACGGAGGAGCAATTAGACGCATGCACTGACCAAAAGTGTCACAACACGCTTCCTTCAGGGCTTCTTTGGCTTCACACTGAAGAAACGCACAGCAGACGCTGACATTTAGTGGTGGGGTATCGCTCGGAGGTACAAACGAAAACAAGGAATGTCAACAACTAGCGTGTTTGTGACTGATGCAACCACTGTATCCTGTGTGTATTTGCATTTCTGTGTCTGTGTGTTGTGGGCACATGTGGATGAATGAGTGTGTGTGTATATGTACATGTGTGCATCTGTGTATATGTCTGTGCGCATGTGCGTATGTGTTGGGTGTGAAAAACTATTTACCTCTAAAGTGAAAGGGCCCTAAATGGCAAACTACTGATAAAGTCAGTAGTGAAGTGCCGTCAAACTCACTATCGCAAAGATGTGATTCAGTGTGGCTTTCCACACATAAATCTACACACAGAGAAATGGACTGCAGAGTCTGTGAAGGGAGGGTGGAGGGGAGGGCAGGGAGGGCGTTTATCATGGAAGGGACAAAGGCACCGTGTTAGTCTGGCTTGGCGGTTAATATTCAGCGGAGAGTCATTGGGGTGGCTCAGCCAGCCAGATCAGTCCATTTTCCATCTGTGCTGATGCTGGAGCCTAGCGTCCCCAGAGCCTGCCGAAAGCGAAGGAATCGACCCCGTCTATCCCCCCCCCCCCCCCCCCCCCCCGTTCATTGAAAACCAGAGATGGCAGGAATCAGAAAATGGAGAATTCTATTTCCAGCATTTCCTCATTTCTAAAAACAGCAACGTGTGGGAAAAAAAAAACCCGTCGCTGGTGCTATTCTCAGTTAACATATGTAACAAGCAAATCCACACGTTAACAGCCCTGCTGCCTGGGAGAGGGGGTGTTCAGGGAAGAGGGGCACAAAGCCAGGGCCATTTGTCAAAAATGCCTCAGACAGAGGCTGCAGAGCTTGGCGTTTTCTCCACCTGTGTTTCCGTAACAATGCCTTACACTTTGTACCAGTGAGCCATAAGAGGGGAAAAATTGGACCCCTACCCTCAGTTCTAATTCTGGAATCTGGACTTGGAGAATCAATGGCACAAACAGCCACACAGCAAACAGGCCTGGTGGAATTCAGTCACCACGACCTCATTATGACCCCCCCACCAGTCCACACAGGGTCAGCTGGCCAATCACAGCTGGCTGTTTGCTCACACTGCTCAGCCCGGGGCCTGATGTATGGACTGCAATTGGAGGAATCGGGGTGCAGCAGGATCACTGACCCAATCAATTAAGTCAAAACTGACAGGGAGGAAGTAAGGAAAAAGGATCAATACTCTGCTTAGAGCTGTAAAAATAGCCTTAATATGGTCTGTTTGAAAACCGTGATTGGCTGTTTTCACATACCTAATACAGCATTCGCTATGTCCTGTTCTGCGTAGCCCTCACCACAACCATGCACATGCAGATGCCTTTTTAGGTTATGAAATGATTGGACCTCCATTTCCATGGCACATCTGTGACCAGTGCAAACAAAGAGACTAACAATAGCCAATTTGACACCTTTATGGAAATGAAATGAAAAAATGATCGATGATGAAAAAAATTACCATTAGTTTAAATTTTCCATAGCATCTTTCCATAAGACTGATTAATTAAAATTATGATAAGTTTTCATTCTTCAGTTAAAATCAAGCACAAAAAATGCTCATTTCAATTATGATCACTGATATACTGAGTCTTGATGAGTATCATTAGGTTCAGTTGCATTAATTTAGGGCTTTTTTTTCAAATCTGAAATCATGCAGTCATCCAATGAAGTGAATAAAATTCATTTATACACCATTGACTGATACCACTCAGTGTGAATGACTAGCTCCTTTCAGAACCATCATAAAACTGATTTGTGACAACATTGTTAAATAAATAAAGGGTGACTGGCATTTAATTAACCAATTAATGTCGACCTTCCATTTTAATCACACACGTGCACACGCACACACGCACACGCATATACACAGTAAAGCCTGGCTTCAAATGCCTCAAATGCCTATTATTATGCCTCAATATCAAAAAACTGTATACTCTTATGTGCTCACCAGTCTGGAAATGGGACACACACAAAATCATTTATTACTCAGAAATTCCAATTGTTTGGTTCACAATCATTAGGATTCAATTTTGTGGTTCAATAAGAATATATTAATGGACATTGGAAATGTTTTTTTTTCATATTTGGTATCTTGGGTGGGGCAATGGGTGGGATATGAACAAGGTTCCATAAAAGCATAAAAAGGGACATATTAAGTCCATTATTTTCCAAGCCATTTCCATCTATTCAGAGCACAGAGAATTTTTATACATGCATTGCAAGTGTCCTCATACTAGGACAAAGTCATTAATGGGTTAATGGTGATTACCCAGACAAGTAATGAGGCAGATCATAAAAGAGGTTTCTCTATGCATTTTCTCCTCTTGATCCAAATGAAAAATACATCCAAATGAATTAGTCATGACAACATCCACATGTGGACGCGACAGTACATATAAAATATTAACATTGCAACAGACTAAGTGTGAAAGCTTAGAGTAATCGCCACCTGAAAAGCATCATCTGAACACACACTGGCCAGTGAGGCTGATAAAGGATGATTACATACAATTCAGATAATATAGCTCATTACAATTCAATCAGCATTTCACTGGCTAGCTCAGAAAAAAGCAATACTTTTTCAATTAAGATCCCTTGGTCATAGAAGGAGAATCATTGCTGAGCATAGTGAAGAAAAAGCAACATTCATCCAGGTAATCTACAAATCAATTGTTACGCTATGTACACACCCTATCTCTACACTTACACACGCGTGCATGCACACACACACACACACACTCACTCATGCATACACACACACACAAACACACGCACACACAGAAAATGAAACAATACCTTCAACATAGGTGATACTAAACCTTAACATCTTCCCGAATGGAGGAGGGAAAAACCCTTTGCCGTATTGTACAGGAATAAAAAAAAAAAAAAGAAAAGGAATTACCCTTTGACCAGACAGCAGTCCACAAGAGACCCTCAACAATCTCAGAGCAAGCACCGGAATCCATCCCTACCTCACCATGGTTACCAACACCTTACTACAAGCCCGGAGAAAAGGGACTCGACAGAATCCAATCTATTGCCATGGCACCCAGCGCCCGGGCGACCAGAACCCCAACCTGAGTATGCCGCACGGCAAACAGACCGTAATTGACTCAGCTGTACTTGTTACCCCACTGCAAGCGTGCGCAGCCCTGACTCCTGTGCTCCCCGCTCCCGTCTCTCTCTCCGCAGTGGCTCTTCTTTTGTCTCGCCGGCGAGGGCTCGGCGTTACCGGCAGAGGACCCGGGTCCTTACCGTGCGCTCCGGCTCCCGCTCCGGCAGGCTGAGTCGGCGGGGCTGGCGGAGCGAACGGCAGCGCTGACGGAATCCCCCAAGGTGCCCGGAGCTTCGGCTGATACTACACGCGCAGACAGCAGCCTTCTCCACGCAGGGGGGAGGGAGGGGAGGGAGGGGAGGAGGAAGGGAAAAAAAAAATCAAAGCAGCAAAGAGGTTGCCTCTCGGAGGCAGCAGCATTACATCATGGACCGCTCCCGTGGAAACGGCTGCTGTGGGGAGGGGGGGGGTGGGCTGCTGAAGAGAAAAGGGGGTGGGGTTGGGGGGGGAGTCTCCTCGCTGGAGTCGGAGCTCAAATGCTGTCACCAGCAGTCTCTTACCAGCACACACAGCTGTGGAAGACTAAGAGCAAGCGATGCCTTTACTGTGCGTGCACCTGTGTGTGTGTGTGTGTGTGTGTGTGTAAGACATAGAGAGAGCATGCATATGCATGTGTATGAGAGAGAGTGCTTGCACATGTGTGGGAAAGGGAAAGAGAAAGAGAGAATGCATATGAGCATTTATATTTGTGTGTGTATGTGTGAGAATGAGAGAGAGAGATTGCAAGCATGTGTATGTGTCTGTGTGTGTGTGTGTGTGTGTGTGTGTGTGTGTGTATACAGCTATAAACACACGCACAAATACTGCCCTTAATTCTGAAAACAAAACAGTGTATTTACAATATGGCTTGTTGCAGTCGTTGTTGTTGCACAGTAAGTCATTGTTTTTGAGCCTAAGAACAAAATCCAAAACATTTCTGAATGTTAAAAAATGGGGAATGGTTTCTGATTTGACAGTGACCAGAGTGAACAGCACACAATCCTGCCACGTTCACTCGAGGGACGTTTGTAATGGGAGCAGCATGTTTGCTCTAACAGGACAAAAGCCACATCAAAAACGCAGACTGAGGCTGCTGAAAACGAGCGGTCGCCCAGAAGACGGTCCGTGAAGTGTGACAGACAGTGCGCCCTCTTCCTCTTCCTGTGGCCTGCGTCTCAGACACCGCGCTGGCTGCCAGTTGCCCCCGGGGCAGACGCCGGGGTGAGCCCCCTCACTGCGCCGGACAAACTGCATTAAACGCCCACAAAAACACACAGTCGGGACAGCCCGAAAGTCCCTCCGGAGGATGTGCACTCTGTCTGAACTCTCGCCGTAGCGGGCAGAATGGCGCCCCCGGCACACAGCCACCACCCCCCTTCTTCAGCCATGGGAAGACTTCCACACTTATTACACACTCGTTACACACTTAAGTACTGCACCTGCACAGAAACTGTGGCATCCCACCCACCTTTCTCTCACGCACACACACGCAGGCCCACAGACACACACACACACACACACATCCACACAGGTGCGAGGCAGAGCGGCCTGACACGGCTCTTTTCATCAAAGGCTGGGTAATGTCAGCGTTTGTCTCACAGCTGGAAAGCCCGGCTCACATCAGCGAAAAGCGCCGCAGTTCAGGTCTCCGGTCATAGCGCGAAGACGGCAGGAAGCATTGACCGCTAGGACCTCTCTCTGCTTTCTCTCAGTCCCCTATCGATCGGCTGCTAACACTAACATTCTGGACGGAATCAATGTCGTTTCTGAAAAAAACAACATAAAACGGAGAGGGAAAACTAGGTTGTGAACAAATCAAGTGATCTCACTGTCCCATAGACCTTCTAAATGTCTCTGAGGCAGAGGGAGCTTTTTCCTTCCAGCAAGACCCTTCTATTCCCCACACAGACAGCTTATAGCATATTCCCCATCACACATCTTGTATTCTGTTCTCAGTTGTTGCATTTGCACTTCTGGCCTTCAACATATTACACTTGTTTACTGAGAACTGGACTCTAAAACCATGGCTGATGAGCAACACAGCACACTGGTGTTCATCTGTCACAGAATGATGGGTTTCCAGACACCATCTTTGTCATCTCTCTCCTGCCTGCTGGAAGTGCTGACTCTGTCCTCACCCTCCATCTCCCATGTGCCGGCCTGTCAGAGCTCCCATCAGGACAGAAACCGTAATTACCCGTGGCGACTGTCTCCGTGACGCCTGCAGCCCCTGTAATGATGATCAGAGGGGCCGGTCTGAGCTGCGCATTATGGCCTATATGTCACCCGCTCGCTCTTCCTGAATGTCCCTCGCCTCAAAGACAGCTCTGGCGAATGAAACCTTGCTAAAACGTTAGGCGCTCAGACACAATGAGGAACCGGTGGGGCCCACTTAATTGCAGGAGGGCTGCGAGGCCCTTAAGTAATGCCTCAATAGGCCTGAGCAATAAAAGGCATGCGTGGGGCTGGAACTGACATCACACAGTTTAATTACACAGGAAGGCAGGAGGGACTCCTAGGTGTACTCCACTATCAGACAGCGAAAAATCTCTGTGGGACTGAGCAATGAAACCAGGAGCATGTTAAAGTCATAAAATATAACTTTAAAAGAAAAAAAAACTTTTTTCCTGTCTGCCTTTATGCATATTTTTAACAGATGTGGCTTTGACCACCTCATAACGTTCTAAAGCAGCAGTTGTCAGATTGCCTTTGTACAAATTGAAAACTAAAAGACCCCTGCGTGCTGCAAGCCGCATTGAGCTTGATAAGTGTGACAGAGATGAAATAATATCAATCTCCAGTCTTTTGTCAGCTATTCTCGTTTGCAAGTAATGAATGGTATTCCAACTGGCACTTTGCGTACTCCATGGGTCGGCTGGAATGCAGAACAGATTCCAGATCAGTCTGTCTGTCCAGTGAATGGTAAACTGTTCTCTAGGGGGGAAAGAGTCTCCCACAGTATAACCACCAGCCCACACCGAGATGAACTCTTCTGTGGGCACAGAACTACATCATTGCATCATACATCATACACTGCATCTGCATGAATGAGGAGAAATTTCACCATCACTGACAGCATATCTGTATATATATATATATATATATATATATATGATACACTCACAATTTCTAAGACATGGCAATAGAAAAGAAGATAAACTCTCTCTTCCAAAGGAGGGACGGAGAACGACTGGGAAAAATTTGGGGGGGTCTAGGTATTTCAGAGGGTTCTCAGGACAATCAAACATTTTTACTGATTTGCAGGTTTAGAGAAAGTATGCTAGCTCATTGGTAGCCATTGCAAAATAATTCCTGTGGGACTCTCAGCATCTTGATATTGCCAAAAGGGTGATCTTGAGATTATGAGGAATGAATCCAATCTCATGTTAATGGTTACGAGAAATAACTCTTCACAACAGCTGATGGGTTTTTTTCAGTCAGTTAAAATCTCTTAATTAATCCTGTAATTAACTTATTTCATTAACTTACAAAGTCCATAATGCCTCTGTTTTCACTGCCAGAGACATTATCTCACCCACAATCACTGGAGTAAGAAGCGGGATGTTATAATTCCACTGATCACTATGATTAATGAAATGGAGCGAGGCATCAATGGATTGAACAGCCCAAAGGGGACGGCTTTGATACACGAGACTGCTCTATCATAATTTAGTGCAGGGCTGTAACTCTTGTCAGATGAGAGCATCGCCCAAATTAAAAGGTCAGAGGTGATTTGTTCGCCTCTTCTGCCTTTATTTAACAAAGCATCCATTATTCGGGGTCCCCGCTGCATGGCCCCTCCCCTGCCAGATGATCGGGGGACACGTCTCTCTAACATGTGCTCTCATCGTGAGAGAGGGTCAAAGGTCAAAGGGCGCAGGGGCAAGGGGTAGTCATCTCAAAGTGCCACAGACTCCTACACACATGTCGGAATTGTAGGGTGAGCTGATTGGGACCTGGGAGTCATGTGACTGCATGCCATAGTGTCCCCACAGTTGTGGCTCTCTAACTCTGTAAACACTGCCGTTGGGATCTGCCAGTGAGAGGCCCAGGGATCACAATACACAGCACGCCCAGCAAATGCACTTCAACTGAGGGTATAGCCCCCTGTGTGAAGTTCAACACCCTTGGACTTCAGCCAGCATTGACCAGATACACTCATTCAAGCATTTATATTTATCTATGTACACCTGTGCACAATGTCCCCTGCATTTGGGTGCAGGACACAGGGCTGGATGACGTGTGCTGGGGTTTATTCTGTGCTCTATGTCCAGGTGCAGGATTCATCTCTATGGTAAGCTATGGGAAGCTGACAAAGGAATTACAACAGGCTGTGCACACCACCTCCTCACTGTGAACACTTCCATTCACAGTGAAACAATAAAATCAATCAATAAATAATCAATCAATCGATATAACTGTCTATAACCCTGGTGCTAAATCAAATTCAGAATAGCAGATATAAAAACATATAAATGACATATATATTTAAGCATAGGCAAAACATAGGCACCCTCATCTATGAGTGGCTGAACATATACGAATGGAAGTGGGGTGCTTGGGGTACAATGTCCTGGTACCAAACACATCATCTACACCAGACTGGACCAGTGGGGCTGCAAAGTCCTGGTACTGTATATGCCACTAGATCGGAAGGTTAGCCCTGCGTGTGGCCATTGGAGTCACAGGCTGTGCACCAGCTAGGAGTTTTTCCAGACAGAACGTCACATCCCTTCTTAAGGCCACGGATGTATGTTGTGGCAGGTTCGCCTCGATAGACACGAGTACCCATCATGCACTTCACCTCCCCATTACCGTGACATAGCGCCGGCCGCCTGTCACGGCAACCCCCGGGATTAATAACCAGCGTCACTCCCTCTGAAGTGCTTCAACCGCTGCATCCTGTAATTCATCAAGTCTGGGATGAAATGACCTCTTTTCTTTTTCTTTCTTTGGCTTCTTTCATTCCCAATTCCTGTGTTCTCTCTTTTTTTAACACTCATGTCTTTGTCTTGCAGCTTTAATCAGTATGTACAGGAAAACTGTTCTAGGTTCAGCAGGAGGAGAAACACCGTGAATAATTTACATTAAAAAACAGCGGGGAAAGCCAGGACTGCCACTTGCAAGTAAGTAAAAATGTCTTACTTGCAATTTAACAAAGTAGCGGAAGGTTGTGAGGTTGAAAGCATGCAGAGGGAGAGAGAGAAAGAGAGAGGGAGAGAGAGAGAGCACAGGCATCAGACAGGAAATGCACAGACTCCCACCAACAAACAAGATGAAACTCGCTTCTGACATTGTCATGCCTCCCTGTTCTATCCTGGATGCTAATAGACGTCACGTACCAAGATGACATTACGTAACCAACAACACATCACATGGCTACGGAAGGGTTGCGGCTAGGTCACATGTCTTACTCTGCACTAACGCTCTGGCCACCAATATCTATAGGGTGTGAGGAAACCCATTTGTGGAATTTTTAAACTTTCGTCAGACCATTGTTGTGCACAATTATGAGTGAAACTTTCAGACACGGTAATCTGACATGATGGAAAGGTTCTGCTTACATCATGAGCTGACACTGAGAGAATGTGAACTGACTGAGCTTTCTGTGTCCACATCTTAGTGACATAAGATTACAATAAACATTAGGACTCAGGTGAACAGCATGTATTGTGAACATGTTGCAAAATTTGTTATATCACATCTTAAACTTTTAAGGATTTAATAATAATATGAAGGAATATGAACTTTGAAACTATTGCAATATAAATATGAAACATAGGGAGACTGAATGCCAGTGAAATGTATTATTTCAGAAATTTTCTCATTTTCATTATAAGTGAGGAGATTTCGTTACCATTCAGGATACAGGACTTTGGCACAACATTGTTGCAACATCATCTGTAAGGAGTCCTTAACAGCTTCAGAGGCTGAATATGAAAGCTAAATAAAGGTCAAAGAGTACCAAATAACCTGCACATCATTAAGAATACCAAACAGTTCAGTTTGATCTCAGTTTCAATTTCACTCAGGGTCTGTTAGAAGAAGGCATTGCTTTAATAACAGTATCTGCACTGTTATTCATACACTGGCATTTATATGTGCCTCTGTATTGAGAGATGCAAATCATTTTGTCATAATGCCAATGACAACAAACCATAATAATTTTAGAATTCCAAAAAAAAATTAATGCTTGACTGAGAAACATGATTACTTTGACTATGTGTCTGCTTAGTACAGTGATGTTAAAACAACAGCTTTCATTTTAATCAGCTACATTTGTTCAGAACTGCAAAATAAATAAAGAGACATTTGACCTCCACCACAGGAAAAAAAAAAAGATGTATATTCTCATCACATCAAAACATGCAACCTTCTCCAGTGTGGACACTAAGTTAGCTTTACTTTCTCTTTAAAACAGGACACATTTTCAGTCTTGTGTAACAACTAAAACATGTATGTGCCCATAGAGAGGGATATGAGAAGTCAACACAGAGGTTGAGTTCCCAGGCTCCAGAAGTCATAAAGCAATTAACTCTGTTGATGCAACTCCAGACAACTAACATCAAATGAAAATAAATGCTTACAGTTGTCACTCGGCTTGGCTGCTTGGTGACAAGCCTGAATAATCTGCGTCCCTAAGCCCCCGTTTCTGCACTGCCGTCCACGGAGCTGAGAAAAGTTTAACTCCGTCGCGTTTTTCCTCTGCCTTTTTATAATACACTCACAGCAAAAGTCAGACGCATTCTACGGCCGCATGGTTTTAATTTGTCCAAATGAGGGTGTACCATTTGCCGCTGTGATGGTACTACACAATTTCCAAGCTGTTTTCCGAAATGCAAAGGAGGTGTTTTTATTTGGTATGCGGGATAAGAATTTGGCAAGAGAGATAGCACAAACTTGGACACGTTCGCAGAATGAGTTCCGAGAAGAAGACCTATGATGAGAGAGAGAGAGAGAGAAAGAGAGAGCACTGGAGCAGAAGGAATTTAGGAGAGTATGCTAGCCAAGAGAACAGATACTATTTACACTGTCAAGCAAAATGGTGGAGATAAATTCAGTAACAGCGGTGACTATAAGGAGCATTATATGCATACTATCCCTCCAAACATCTACACATTAATCAGGTATTTAAGTTCAATTAAGAAGTTGGGTGTTAGCGACCTTTGTTTAATTGTCTACACACAAAACGATGCAGGAGCCTTCTCACTTTCTGCTGCTGCTTACACCTAGAGGCCCCGCCCCTTTGGCAGAGCTGAAGGGCTCTTCAAACTGGCACCAGCAAGGCAAATGCCAGGACCGCACCCCTGGCATCAACACATCTGTGATGCCACAGGATTGCCATGTCAGAGTGCAAACCCCACTTGGGGATCTGCCTAGATCTCAATCCCTATTATCCATTCAGGTTACATTCCAGAGCAATGCAATGCGTATTGAAATTACACAGGGAGAATGTTTTGCATAGAAATGAAGTTAAATGAAGTTAAATCCCGGGCATTTTCAACTACTTGCCATGTATAAAATCCCCATGCATGTAACACCAACAATATGAAGAAATACATTTTAAACCCTCTCGCATGTTCTCTTTTGAAACTCTTAACAGAAAACTATTTTTAAAAGATCTACCCTTGTTTAAAAAGTTTCAAAAAGACATGGTCCACAACAAATGAAATGAGGCAAAGTGGGAGGAAGAGACAGCAACACAGGGCATTATGGGATTCAGGGATAAAAAGGGGTGTGACATTACATCACATCACTCACTACAGACAATTCCTGTATCTCATGCCATGCTGCATCCTGGTTTCACTGGAAAGCAATGTGAGAAGAACCTGTAGAACATACTGTATGTAATTTGTTCCTTAATAATTTACAGACATGTGAAATGATGTATGTTGGGGAGACTTACAGGAAGTGTATCTGTAGGGGCTCCACTGTGCCCATGTGCATTCTGGGATACTCTCACTGAAAGGGTTCAACATTCCGTATCCTCCTCACAATGCTGACTGCCGTGCAACATTCCAGCCAGTTCAACCAGGTTTCAGCTTTCGGTCGATGGCTAACACTCTCAGTCCACATGCAAACACAGCACTACCGGCACGTGGCCACTGCAGTGTGATTACCACTTCATCGTTAAATAGCGCACAGCTGTTAAATAACAGACATTCCTGAACACAGCTAAAAGATTCAGAGGCCAGTACAGTGCCTCTTAACTGGCAGCAAACGGAAAGAACCAAACGGAAAACCAAAAGAGAATGTTCCTCCTATGTTTTGTGTTCTATGTTCTAAACTATTCTTGCATGACGGAGTGCAAGCGATGGCCTCAGGATCTTTTTTTAAAAAAAGAAGATGTTTCTTTTTTTTCAGTATGCATTGAAAATTGTATTGTGACATGGACAGAAAAAATGTGGAAATACATGCACTTGTAACAGTATTCAGTTTGACAATATGATCATACAAAAGGTCTGCTCAATGCAAGCTCTTTCACACAGCCACACCAAGGCTTATGCAATAAAGGAGACGTGCAGTGCTCCTGTGAACGTGTTATCGCCACAAGTTGTGGGTCACGTCAAATGGAACACTGTGTACTGTAACAAAACACTTCTTACTCACACAAGCCACACATATTTCAAGCATAGGATCAATACAACAGAGAGTCCTGAAAGTTGGGTGGCAGTCAAAAGGCTTTACGCAAGGGTGTTTGTCAACGTTTGGCAAAAACAGCGTACCCGTAATTTGAAATCCAGGAAGGGGCCTGACAGAGCGGCGGAGTGCAATGACCTTTCCTGCGACTGGTGAAATGTATCCAACAGGAATTCCCAGCTTTTTGCAGCCGGCAGAAAGTCACCGCGGGAGCACCCCAAGAGAACTGTCTTTTCCCTGCTCGCAGACGCCACTACACACCACGGCTGCCCTGAGGAAGGTGACCACCGCTCTCCTGTTTCACTACCTGCCCAGCCTTTCTTTCTCTCGCCGTGGTGTACTGTTCCATGTTACTGTGGCAACGGCATGGTCATGTTCCTCTTCTCCATTCACTCAAGTTCTGGTAACCCCATTTACCCCCAGCCCCCACCGCCCATCCCCCCTCCCTACCTACACAACCAATCCTTCTGGACCAAGCTTCTGTTTTTACATTGCCAAAAAAAGGAAAAAAAAAAACAGCCATCAGGCACTGTCTCCCTTTCTAGCAGTCATACACCTGTTCCACCACAACAAGGGGATAAAAAGGCTCACCAATTACTCACCCAAATTTTCAAAAGAACCAAAGAGGCTTTTAGAAGATCCTCACTACAGAGAGCACAGGGCCACTTTCAGGGAGATTATCTTACATGAAGGGGGCTGCTGATTTCTCCCTGAAAGACCCCCCCCCCCCACCCCATCCTCCAGAAAGCGCACATTTAGCAGGACTCTGTTCAATTTTCATTCCTGATGGCACACAGGCAACCAGTGGCCTGCCCCTCCACCTCTCATCAGCACACAGTGAGCTTAAAACCAGCTTCACATCTCTGCCACTTGGGACAGAAAGGCAGAGCCAATACAGTCACATTTCCCCCTGGAATATGCAGGGTCTGACTAAACTTCCCTAATCATGCCGCGCTCCCTGGGATTAATTTAGACAAGCCCTGGGAGACTCTTCAGAATGATGACCGCATCTGTTCCAGACGCATTCCGCTGGGAAGGGGATGCTATCGTGATGTCACAGCTGGGAGACGTCTTCCTCCCCAGAGCAAGACACAAATACTGCACTCTACCTGCTCCCTTAGCAACACCACACCCTGAAACACATGTTCATCACTGGTCTTTTATGGACCCCGAGCCTTCAGACGCTGAGTGCTGCGTCTGTCTCTGTACTCTAATAGAGCGCTTTACCTGGTTTCACCCTATCGCTCTCCCAAACTGGAGGAGACAGCATTAGCCGCGCGCGGGCCCACTCCTTGACGGTAATGAGGCCCAAGATTAAATGTTTTCGTTCTGCGCTCGGGGGCAACCCTCTTATTTTGTTCTGCGCTTGCTTTACCTCATCAGGCCAACCTGAGCCTGCCCCTGTGCATTATTATATGTTTGCCTGTCTCCCCCTTTGAAAGGCGTCAAGAGGGGTGATAATTTGAGGGATTGAGCTGTGTGGCGGGTGTGCCAGAGAGCAGAGCCCCGCACGTGCGTCTGTAAGGCCCCTCATTTTCGCCATCCGTCTGTCTGCTGACTGATCACAGCTTGCACCATGTCATGGAAGCTAGGAGAACAAATTAACTTTTCCCTTTGGCGTGTGTGTGTTTGTTTGTGTGTATGTGTGTGCGTGTGTGCGTGTGCGTGTGTGTGTGTGTGTGTGTGTGCGTGTATGTGTGTGTGTGTGTGTGTGTATGCATGCGTGTGTGATGCAGTACATGTTACGTGGTTGTGTGTATGTGTGCATGTGTGGTGGAGTACATGTCATACTGTGTGTCTGATCCACAGCACAGAAGTGTCCCAGTCCTCTCTCATTCTAATGTACTGCTTCCAAAGGGTAGAGTCATGCCTGTCCTCTCTCATTCTAATGTACTGCTTCCAAAGGGTAGAGTCATGCCTGTCCTCTCTCATTCTAATGTACTGCTTCCAAAGGGTAGAGTCATGCCTGTCCTCTCTCATTCTAATGGACTGTACCCAGGACCCGCTTCAGGCAGGTTCCCTAACAAGTCCAGCACTATTTCCCAGCATTCCACTGCGCCCAACAGTTCAATTTCATGGTTCAACAGTTCAACAATCAATTTCTGGCATAAGTTCATAACATTCACAGATGATGGGTTTTATTAATAATGAATAACTGTACAAGTAAATGTGTGGCAGTAAATAAACGGCATTTGTTGATAGGTTCATTCTTCATAGATACTAAGAGAAACAGTCAGACTGCTCCATTCCATTCTGTCAAATAAATGCAATGAATGACAGATCAAATAAAAGCCATCTAATTAACACAGGTAGCATTATTTAGGTGATGTTGTTGCTTTTTTATGCACACCGTCAATTGTTGTATACTCCATTATTTAAAAGGCTGCAATTGAGCATGCATCGAATAGCATAACATTTTAAAGGAAGAAAAAGTTTTTAATTTACATGTTTCATAATGATCTTTGATGTGACAAGACCTTTTGTACAACAGGCTCAACGTCCTGGTTGAAAATGAATCACGGCGTAGCACAACGGGGTTGAACTTGATGTATCTCCCTTAGACGCTCAACCTTGAGCGAACCTCACGTGTTTGAAGTGTGAGCTGAATGACAGTCGGCTGGCGGGCTGTAATCCCCCTGTGCGCCATCGGATCAGTCACGTGCCGAGCAGAATGCCTCACCAACCTGTTCCCATCTCTTCTGACAAAATGAAAAGTTCAGGGAGAAAGGCGGGGTGCTGTGGGCTTCCAGGCTGGACGTTAATTGCGCTGTCAAGGTGGGCTGTCATGCAGACGAGCTCACAAAAAAACGGGCAAACGCCGGCATGTGCGGCACAGTGGCTGAGATGCAGGACTCAGAGGTCGGCGGTGTGCTTCTCGGGTGGGCCGCTCACTGCTGCTGCACCCTTGAGCAAGGTACTTAACCCAGATTGCCTTGGTAAATATCCAGCTGTTTAAAACGAATAACATGCAAAAATTGCAAGTTATGTAAGTCACAGTGGATGAGAGCGTCTATTAAGCAGATGTAATGCCGGGGCGCGCTCTCCCTGCCTCTCTTCATGTTTAATTCTGTCTTTTCATGCAGGTTTAAATGCACTCTCACCCATTCAGTGAGATTTTTCACCAGCAGAGTGGAGAGGGGATAAGCCCTGCGTGAGGAGAGGCTAAGCCCCCTGAAGGATCACTCCTGACGGTGCATTCACCAGGGCCCTTGAAGGCCTCTCGGTTTTTCAGAGGCGGCTCTGTGCTGTGGCACAAAGCACCTGCTATCACCTGCTTTTTGCTAGGTTGTTTGGGATTGGCCGCAGGGTCCACTCGGTTCCCTCTCAATGGGCTTAATATTCCAAAAGGATGTGCCAGCCAATCAGAGCATGGAGGAGTGGCCATATCTGTAGTGACTGCAGCTTCCTGCATGCTGCTCATTACAGATGTGCAAGGAAGCCTTCCTAGAACTGCAACTGGAACTACCAATTTGGTAGAAGGTCTTACAAAGTACTCACCATGCCTTCATCAATTCTACATAATACCTACAACCCTTGTCATAAGCATAAATAATCATTATGGACAGTTTATGACAGCTGACTGAAGGATAAGAGCATGAAGCATGTAATGATAAGCATATGGCACTAGCAACATTAAATCATATGTCACATGTCCCATGAAAACCAGCTTTATATAACTTGGTGATGATACCAAAGCACACTTATGACAATGGCTGCTATCTGAGACACACTTCAAGTTCAGCGTTGCTGACAACTTTCCTAAGGTGTGACTTTCTCATAGAATTAGCCTCAGTGCTGTTGAATCATCCCTCCAAACAGCCTTTACAGGAGGAGAGTAAGAGGGACTCTCAGAGTTAGAGAGGTGTATTTCACACTCTAATTAACACCAAGATATACAGTGTGTGTAATGTTCCATTTTTCAACACCTTGGCAGTCTGGGTTGCGATTGGGCGGGGGGGAGGAGAGGGGGGGGGGTGTTGGGGAGATACTGTGACTGAGGTGTGGTGTGCCCCTCACAGGTTCTGAGGATTACCCTCCAATCTAAACTAGCGGATCCAGCCCGGCGTCTGCGTGGGAGAGCTTGGGGCCTGAGTTTGCCCATTATGGACGGCCTTTACACAAATTAGGATGGCATTTACACAAATTAGGTTGCCAGGTTACGTGGTTGACATCAGCTCAGCAATATGATGGTCCACTGCCATTCCTCCCTTTCCTTAAACTGAGGCTTGGCCACCTCTGTGTCAGTATGCTTGGCTGTTGTTCATTTTTATATTTAAAGATTTCCTGCTGACATATCATCACTAATTTCTGTATGTCGTTTTCTTAACATGTTGAGATTTGACTGAGCGACTGTTGCTCATTAATTTGCTGGAGGGAACTTGTGAAACTGGGATTTGAACCAATAACCCTCCTTATCCACTCTACATTTAGAGGAAGTGAGAAACATTTCCTGTCCTTTTCGCTCACACACACAGCCCACACCTCTGCAACAGCTGATTTAATGAAGTGCCAGGAGAGCTGTCATGACCTCCTTTAAAAAGGCTCCACAGATTGTTCTGGAATTACACAATTTCTCACTGAAGAACGGCTTTGTTTTTTGCAATAACTGCTCGGGTCTGGTTCGTGTACGTCACTCCCCTTTGGGCAGAGCAAATCGCTCCTGTCTGAGCGAGACGGTGCTTGCTGCGTAAGTCACAGCTTCCTCCTCTTCCCTAGCTCGGGTGGCCATTGTGTGAAGCACGCAGATGGAGCAGATGTGTTTTTAACGCTCCAGGAGAGACAGAGAGAAAGAGAAAGAGAAAGAGAGAGAGAGAGAGAGAGAGAGAGAGAGAGAGAGAGAGAGAGAGAGAGGGAGAGAACAACAGGGAGAGAGGCAGAGAGAGAGAGAAAGAAAGAAAGAAAAAAGAGAGAGGGAGAGAAAGAGAAAGGGGGTAGAGGGAGAGAGGAAAAGAGAGGGTGTGAGAGAAAGAGATAGGGAAGAGGGAGGGCAAGAGAGAGGACACACGAGGTGCAGACATTAGCCACCACTCCACTCCCGCCATTAGTTACGCAAGCGCTGAGGTGATGAGCTTGTAAGCACGCATACATCACCGCTCCACCTAAAGCATGACTTTGACACTGACGCGCGCTCGGGCGGGGCTGTCGCTGATTGATCACATGGACGAACATTTACACTCTGAGGTCACATGTCGTTCATTGCAATTGTTCCAAGCTGAAAACAATCCACTTTCCCTCTTTAAAAACAAATGGTAAATGACTGTGTTTACATCAGACTAAATTACATTACATTTTTACATGTCATTCATTTACACAGCTGGGTATTTACTGAAGCACTGTGGGTGAAGTACCTTGCTCAAGGCTAGTCATTCAAGTATAATTTATGGAAAATTTACTATCATAGCGTTTTTTGTTTGTTTTGATTACTTTTTTGTGGTTGGGTGGGGTCTTCATAATCTCATTCCTTTATGCTACATAACATGAGAATGTTACTGTGCTGGAATTTATTATAAAAAAATCTGTGGTGGAAGTAGTGCAAAAAGTAACACTTGCTAAAATTTGTTATTCAGAGCTACGGGCAAACCGCAATGCAGTCAGACTGAATCTGGGCCCGAAACATTCCTTTCAGTAGGAGAGCTCGCAGAGATTGGCTCTGAGCATAGAGGTCTGCGTTTGGGGCAGCGCTTGGCGGGAGAGAGATTCTTTTACTACAGGCGAAAGATCGGGTGCCAGTCCTAATAATACACTGACCAGAGCACTCATCCCACAACCAACCGGCAGCCCCACAGCATTCATTTTCAGTGCCCCGCCCAGAAATAATCCCAGGTCACCCATCTCCAGCAGATTCTAAATTTGATCTGGCCTAAAAGCCGCACATGAGCGGAGGACGCCTGCGCTCTGGTGGGGCACATGGGCGGCTTTCAAAGGCCACAAAGATCTGTGACAACTGCTAACATTCCAAGGTCAAACTCTGGGCAGCGTGATGCTGTGGTGGTGCCTCCAACCGCCCCGAGAGCTTCTTTGAACTGCAGGGAAAGAATCCACAAGCCACAGCTCTGCCAGCACAGACAACCAACCCCAAAATTCTTGTCAGATAGCGAATTCCTAGTAACAAAGCTCAAAAGAACATTGCTTCCAGGGGTCCTTCTGGTTGTCACAGAAAGTTAGCTACAGCATCTTAGAGTCATTTAAGGCCATGATTCTCAAAAAAAAAACACATATCCAGTAATGGACACAAGGACAAAAAAATAGGTTTATATGCCACAATGACAAAAATAAACATAAATAGACTAACAGCTATGCTACATTTTATGCAGGCAATTTGAGCCCCCTCAACTTAATGAACTACAAAATGCTTATTTTCCATAAAAAGGCTCATTATTGATAAACCCTATTGCGAAGCTGGCCACGTCTTGCAAAAATAAACTGAAGGAGTTCAATTTACAAAAAAACAAATAATTTATTAAACCAGCAACCACAAACAAAACCAGCTTTGCATACAATGACTACTGAAAAATTGAGCCTGTTAGTAACAGCCATACATCTGTATTTAATATGCCTCCGATTAGGCATAGGCTTGTCAACTAACGGCTGGCTCGTAAACAAAAAGACAGACAATTAACAATTAAAAAATGAACTTGTTAAAATGCAATTGATAGAAATAAGATCACTTATTGATAGTTGAAAATTTTGGAGATAAGGATCCTTGGCCACATTTTAACAATTATACAATTACCAGTTTTGTGGGGATAGGTGTAGGCTCTCCCTCACACCCATCAGTTGTAGCATCCTGCCATTAGAGAGAATGTCCCTGAATAGAAGATGGGAGAATTCTCCAATTTTGGGTCTGCCCCAGAATTCCCTCATGTAGGCAGGCATGAGTGAGCACACCTCTGATGGTTCTCTCTATCCTGAGCCCCAACATTGATGTATGCACAACAGTGTTGCACAGTTGTCTTCCTTAAGCTTACGGAGCTCCAGTGCACCTCCAAACGCCTCAGGATCAGCAGAAAAGGGATTATCAGATTGGCAGAGCTCACTCACATGCAGTCATGACAGCCTCTGCGCTTTCAGATACCTTTCACTGGGCAGCAAACAAACCACTGAAAGCAGAGTAATCATCCCCATCAGATCTGCCCACAGGCAACCAAGGGTAGGGGGCAGGGTACCTGATACATTCCCCATGCAACGCTCCTCCACTGCCACACCGCTGTTAGGGGTAAAGAGCAGGTGGAGGTGGGGGGTCAGGTGGTAGCACGGAATGTGTACAGCACAGAGCTCCCCGGTGCCACGCCCTGTGAGCAGGTATTGGTAACTGGCCTGATTGGCTGATTGCTTGTTGCAGGATAATTCTGAATTCTGCTCTAACCCCACATTTCTCTTTGTTTGTCTTCTGACCTACATCCAGGAGAAAGAACCCACACCAAAGGGAAAGGCAAAATAGGAAGTCCATTTGGAGGGTAATTATTATCATTTATTGGTGTAGAAGATATACTTACTGAAAACCATTTTTTATATAACATAAACACAGTATATATTTTACACATCACTTTATTCCAACACTGCAGCTACTGAGATCTATTGTTTACTTAACAAGGAAAGTTTCCATGTGGCACTTCCAAATATAACTTTTTTTTTCAACAGAGAAGTCAGCATGTTCCTCCCATTGGCTTTTTTAACTTAAGGACAGATAGTAGACAGTGTGTCACAGTACACCAACATCCTTGTGCTGTACAAGAGGCCTCATACCATCTAAAACTGCCTGTGTCCCGATTTGAGGGAGAGTCATATTAATGGGGCAGTGAGTGTCCTCTTCCATTGTTTCTTTTCACACTGACTTCTCAGGGCTGGCGACAGACATCAGCACGGATCCGCTCTGTTAAATGCGAATTTCGAGGACGTGAACCCGCGGGGCGTTACGGACTTCCGTCAACAAGCCGTTCTGTCCCTTCACAGCGGCATTGAAATTTTTTTGAAGAAGAAGAAGCTAGCAATTGATTGGGATATTGTAATTAATGAGGATCCGAGGGGTGTCCGAGGCGCGGAGTCAATGGGGCATTGTGTTGCAGCCCTGCCTCCCAGGCCTGAATACACAGACAGTCAAAGCCGCAGCACAGGAACTGCCCGCATTGTGCAAGCCGAGGGAAACGCATTCAGATGTCTGGATGGGAATGATTTGCAGTGTGAGGTTCTCAGAGATGTCTGCCATCTGCTGTCTCTGGTGTGGGGTGAAGTCAGCTTCCTCTGAACTGAGTACTAACACAGCCTCTGCATCCCACTGACTCCTGACGGCACGGAGTTCTCTCAGAAAGAGAGAGTGGTACGAGACCCAATGGGCTGATCCGGAGACTTAGGTCAAATTGCTTTAGAAAATAAAGCATAGTTCATTACTGAATGTGATATAATACTATATAATGGCATTCACAAACATTTGTTAACAG
This sequence comes from Megalops cyprinoides, assembly GCF_013368585.1. Taxonomy (NCBI): domain Eukaryota; kingdom Metazoa; phylum Chordata; class Actinopteri; order Elopiformes; family Megalopidae; genus Megalops; species Megalops cyprinoides. The sequence goes on along the minus strand of NC_050595.1, from coordinate 19,922,260 downwards.
TCATGAGGATGAATTTAAGGATGAAAGTATTCATAACCACTGATGATTTGATGATCTTTAAAGCAGGACTTGGTATATGAACTGTCCTAAAGTAAAGGAGAGCCAAGTGCTGGCAGTGTATGGTAAATGAGCTTGTGAATTTCAAAGGACGTTTGCTTCCTTTTTTTATATAGGTCCACAGAAAAAGAGGCAGTTCCGAAGAGCTCATTTTTCCTTTGCATGGGGGCATGACTGGAGACTGCAGGTAAGACCATGGTAAGGAAACAGCCAGCATGCCGTGCCCTGTTCCACACCAATCCCGGAGGGACAAGAGCATGTCAAACCCAACACTTCTACTCCAGTTCTGGAGCAGAGCCCCTGGAATCCAAATAAAAACCTGCTTAGATCTGCAGGTAAAGCCTTAGTCAGAAAATTTACATGCATGCTTATTTGGTCTCAGATCAAAGGCAATTCATTTAGCTCACATATTACTCACTGATACACCTGGATGTTTACTTAAGTAATTTTGGTTAAATACTTTACTCAAGGGCGCCACCAAAGTGACCCACCTTGAATTTGAACTTTCAGCTTTCAGGATTACAAGGCAATCACCTTAACCATTACAACATGTTGTTTCCCATGGCTGCAAAATGTGAATTGCCAAAGTAAGTAGGAGGTTTTGGCTGTGTTTTCCGTGCAATCAGCAGCAAGTTATGCAAGTAACCATACAGGACAATGTTACAAAATTACAACGCTAATCCTACATCATCCAGTCTCGTAAAATATTCTGCAAAACAGTGACATTTTCATATGTTTTAGATTCATAACTACTGCTGGTGTTGTAGTGGGGCTTTCTGTAGAGCACTAAAGCAACAGGCTTGTAATATCATCCTCTTGTGACATCACCTCCTGTTACACTGTGATGGCACACAGAGATGTGCCACAGAGAAATCATGAGACATTAATCAAAACATTTACATTAACATTTTATAACTTAGCAGATGTCCTTATCCAGAGCTACATAGAAGCTGGGTAATTTTAACATAAATATCCAGCATACATTCTTCTCCAGAGCGACATACAAGATTTGAGTACATGCAACATTTACATTTTTAATATCCTGCAGATGATCTTATCTAGAGTGACTCCCGAACTTGAGCACAAAGTGCATACAACAAAAGAATGCAAAGCATTACACAAAGAAGACACCGCCATCCACACACAAACATTCACCAGTGCAAAACAGGGCCAAGGCAACATATCACAACAGAACAAACAACAGTATTACAACAGAATAAACAGGAAAGTACTACACAACACCAACACAGGAACTGAGGCACCACCTCCATACATAATGGATGGAATATAGTTAATTAACAATCACAATATGGGAGAGTGATGTGACAGGGTCTCCCTCAGTGGCCTCCCTCCATGAATGTCCCCCCTCTCTCCCCACAGAGACACATTAGAAAAGATATTTTCAATTTCTGTGTAATGCTCCAATATGTCAAACTACTCAAACTGCATTGAAAAGGAGAGAACTAATGTTTTCCTTAAGGGCAATGAAAGTTAGTATTGACACTATACATCTCAGCTCAGTATATCTTTTCAGGGACATTTTAAAGTTTGAAAATGTTATTACATCAAAGTCCATAGACATTCAAGCATCAGACCTTTAGCATCTCAGCTTTTGGTTATCAGGCTTCAGGCTGCTAGTCAGGCTGTGTTAGCTGCACTACAGAAAGTTTGTAAGGGCAGTTACTTGATGTGTTTCAACCAAAGACTTCCCCTGAGTTTAACCATTTAACACTGTTTATCTACTGTACATCAAGAAATACTGGATTGTCCATTAAGATGTTGTCAAGAAACATTGAGACTTATTGATTCACAGAGACTTTGCCCAACCCTCTACTGTAATGCAAGTTCCACTGCTAAGACACTGTCTCATACCACCATAAGCTCACAGTTATTGTCTGTTATAGATATGCAATGAATTAATTTAATGTGTGAGTGTGCTAGGAGAAATGTGAAGAGAAAGTTAAAAGCTCACTTTCCAACAGTAACGTGAACAAATACAGCCAGACAGAGGGTTTTACTTCCTGCAGATATCTGAATAAAGCCCATCATGGACGTAGCAATGGCCTTTTTCGTTCCACATGTGACGTTCATTGTCTGCTCATTCTGACCGCGTTTCCCATCCCTTGTGAAAGGCCGTGTCAGATTTGTTAAAGTGTGCATTTTGGCAGTTTTTTCTCCTGCGTATGCTTTCGGGAAGAAGGGCCGAACTGATCGGAAACGGGCTTGCCAAAACATTGCAACACAGTACCTTTATTCACTTTGTTTAACAATGCAAACAATAAAAAACCCACAAAGGACTGAGCCGCCTGGCCTCTTTCTGTTGTCACAAAGTTACATTGTCCAGTTTGAGAGTCAGGTTACCGCGCAACAATTGAGTCTGATCAAAAAGCTGAACCAGTTAGTAGGTTACAGAGAGGAAGAAGAAGCTCATTTGAATCTATCCAGAGAGATTACCAGAACAGCATCGGGTGGAAATAACAGATGGACATTGCCTTTTAAAAAACTTCACAGAGAACACCATTTCTCCCTAGTGAGAATTCAGGAAAAAGGTTATTTTTTCTCAAAGCAAATTATGTTGCTTCATCCTGCGGTGGGTCAAAAAGAAATATCAGAGGAACATTTAGATCTACATGGATTTTCATTACAATCAATCAAGCTAGTCTGGAATTGGCTCTAAAGGGCCTAATTAAAATGTCTCTGCAGACTGAATGGTAAAAAATAAACGAATTGCACAAATATCACACCAATTCATCACAATTGAATGATGAACATATGAATGCATCGCACAAATACATATACACATATACACATACACATGAGCATGACACCAATTCATTTTCCAAATACATCACAACAACTCATTGCACAGATACATCACATCAACAAATACACACCAGTTCATCACTCCAAATCACCAGCAGACACATATCAATTCATCTCACTAATATACACACACCCATGTAAATACACACACACCAATGGAGTACCTGATGCACCCCACAAATACATACACATCAATGCATCATACCAGCTCATCCCACCAACACATCACACCAATACCTAACACAGAAACTCATGATGAGATATGGGATAAAAGCACTTGAGTTTAAAGACTTCTATTGACTCATCTGGGGATGATGAAAAACTTCTGACACAAAGACAAAAGGAAAATGTCAAAACTCAGCCCTCGGAGGCCCAGAGAATAAAGCCTCGCGCGTACGTACCTTCTGTTCATCTGACGGGAGCGAGATCCTAAGCCCTTCGGTGTTTATCGACATCGCTCAACGTTCACCACGCAAAACCCAGCCAGTGGAAATCATCTCCGAGTGCCGTGAGCTGGAAATGCGGCACCTGGGGCTCTGTGCCGTGATCTTACTTTAACCTCTGCCACCATCTCCACCCAACCCAGGGTTCATTCATATCACCACACTGGGTAAATTCACACTTCAGAAACAGAGTGTAATACCTATCTCTTTTAAGACATCAAACTTAAAACAGTCACCATATACCACATTTTACTGTTTTTAATATATTTCTCCATTATTTACCTATGAATTTACATCATGAAACAAAGGTATTACCCATGCAAACCGCAAGGATCGGAAACTGACAGAAGTGGGAGTTTGACAGGGAGTGCACATACTGGCTTTTAGAATCGTTTAAATTTAAAATATCAAAAAATAAGAATAAGAAAATCTGATGGGAAATCAGGAAATATTGCTAACCATAAAAGTAAGCCTGATCCATCTTCAGCATTTGAGTGTTTGTTGTAAGTACTTTGTGGGAGTAGTTCAAAGCAGTTTTATTTGTTTACTTATCCAGACCTTAGAATTAGAGGGTTCTGTCTAAAAAAAAAAAAAAAAGCATAGCTTCAAGTTTTCATACACCACATTGTGGTACTTTTGTGGTACATTTCTCAATCATTGTCTGGTCAGTTTTTAATATAAAGGTATTACACACGTAGACTGTGAATCACTCACTTATGTGGGGGTATTAAGAAGGTACAGTTATAGGTAGAACCTTGTTATCCCAAATGCAAGGTTCATAGTAGAACGTTTTACTTGATTAAGCTTCTTTCACATTTATAAAGGTAACTCCAGGTATATTCAGGTTCATTGTTTAGATTTATGGCAACAGACAGAGCATTCCTTTGTCAATAACTCATTTTTGACCAAATTGTCAGCTGCAGCTCTCTGATTCAAAGGTCTCAAATTATACCTCTGCGATTGCTGCCATTGAGCATGAACATTTAAATACTGTGTCTCCAGTTTTGCAGCATAAATCTGGCATTTACTTTCCTCGGTACCCATAGATTTGCTCTGTAATTCCATTAGAACTGAGCAGAGACTAATAAATTCAACTACGCTATTTCAACCAAAACAACACCAACAAAAAAAACTGAGGATTGCTTTGGAATATTGTATATATATAAATACTTCCAGGGTCTCCTTGCCTGTAACGTACACCTGTGGAAGCAGTGAAAATAGTACAACCTTGACATACCTCTCCAAAAACGTAACAAACAGATTATTTTTAGGCCCATGCCACATGTTCAACATGGGTTGTAACCAAATGTAAATCTTCAACTGAAATGGGACACAGTGCAAAACCTCTTCTGATCAGTTACACCTCTTGAGTGTACACGTCAGCATGTGTCATCTTTTTTTAAATGTTTTTCTTTCAGTTGAGAAAGCACAATCTGTTAGAACCTATACTGCGGCAGATGTTGAAGGACCTCGGCTGACAAACAGGCCGCACGTGGCTCCACTGGTCCCAGTGACTGTTATTGCAGCTGGCTCGACATCACGAGCGCAGGGAAGGACAGCGCTGGCAGCTGCGTGAGGATTTTTTGGGGTTTTTGGCGGAGCGGGAATGGGTCCCCTGCTACAGGGCGTATCACAGCCCTTTTCCCCCAGCGCCTCGGGTCTGATGCAAAACGTACATCAACGCACGGCGAGTGCGGCATCTGGACCGGGGCGTTGCTCCTCAAACCCGACCCCACCCACTCCGTAAAGGAACAACTCCCCAGTGCGCCTCCAGGGAGACGTTAGGAGACCTAAGAATCGCCAGGCGAGGGGGACAAAAAACAACACGGCCAGGCATTATTCATGCTTGCAAGACATTGCTCACTCCATGCCTAAACTGTTATGAGGTCTCTCTTCCGCTCTTAATCCAGAAAAATTCAAGCAGAGTACTATTACAAATGGGAGCAAAAGCCATCAATCCAACAAGAGAGGAAAATGGCTGTTTGTATGGCACAGAGTCATAATTAGCACAGCTGACAACTAGTATCAGTTGTGTGGTATTTAATGGTTTATGTGATATGACAGAATTAGCTTGTACTTTCACTAGTTAATCATTGGCGGCGCATTATATCAGACTAAAAGGTACAAACATAAGCTGTTTTGTAAATGATGTTACCACAAAAAATTATCTCTCAGTTTTAAAGTTCATCAATACAGTACCAATAACATTAGAGTCGACCTTCAATGAGGTCAAGGTAGTTCTAATTTAGCAACAAAGTTATTAATAAAACAGCCTGTATCTAATTGATCATATGAGATCAAGACACATCACAGATTAAACCTCTGATGAGTGTATTTAACATCAGTGACAATGAAAAACAGAAGAAAAGCCTTTGGCTTTTTTGGATCTGTGTGTGAACACACCCTAAATTGGGAAAGATTCACTGCCTTCTGCAGTTGCTTAATGTTTGAAACAAATTATGTGAAAAAGAGCTGTGTAACCCCCCCTCCCAGATCTGCAATGTAGTGTTAGCGTTAATGTAATGAACGGTTAACTACAGGTATAAAGGAGAACCAACCTGAAGAGAAAGGATGTGATGACCAGCACTCATGAGTGAGAGTGACTCAGCACTATTTTCAATCACCATGGATGACACACCTTGGTAACAGTCAGTGCATGAGTATGGATATTCCCTGTGGGGGAGTTCAGAGTGAGAAAAAAGAAAAGACAGGACCACTGTGGTCATGGGAGCCTTGTGTGTGTCACTCTGAGTCATGGATACAGGGACTTTACCTGTCTCTCTGCTAATGCACACCTGGGTGGGTCCGTGTCACTTCCTGCCAACCAACTATGGACCAGGAAACAATAACACCAATCTGACGGCCTGCAGACAGAATAGTTACCTCGGAAAGCCATTTATATGGCCTATGCAGGCTCACCTTTGGGCTCTGGGCATGACATCAAAGGTCACATATAAAGTCCACATTATATGACTATTTTAGCCAATCAAACAGCCTTGGAATGTTCCCCTTGGCCCTGTAAGGTTGGGAATTCTATCCTCTCATTCAGCTTAAGCACATTAAAAGTGGTGTCCACTGCCTCTCTAAATGACCCTCTGTATTGAAAGAGATGAACTGTGGGTAATGGCTCTGCCATAGTGTTCTGTCCAAGATGTGTCACTGTAAACTTGCATGACACCACATAAGTCAGGATAAGATTTCACTATGAGCCACAAAGCTTTTGAGGGTAGTGCCCCACTACACTGCCCTCCTTTAACTGGGTTGTGCCATAAATCTCACATTACATTAAAACTAAATTCAGATAAAACAACAGTTATGGGCTCAAAACCATCTGCGTCTCATTTCTCATTAGATCTTATTAAATGGTGCGAGGAGAGCCACTTCTGCTGATGAGGGAGAGATTCTCACTCCTCGGGGACTGTGGTTAGAGTGTGGCATTGCATCATGAAGGCAGTGTGTCATGACATAACAACATATCTATCATTCTCATACACACTCTGTAACTCACAAACCTCCTCTTGCCCAGCAGTAATAGAGATCATTTTGCTTTGTGAGTCCTGCTTTCTAACAGTGTAACCACATTAGAGTATGACGGAAGCTACAAAAAGGAGATGGGAGAGTGACACTTCATGAAGTGCTGTCAAACACTGACTCTTCTGAACCAATCAAAACACTTTGCTCTGCTCAGCAAAACGGTATGTTTGGTTCAAATCAGTGAGTCGTGGAGAGCATGTAATTGCTCCACTCATTTTGGCGCCTAAGAGGCCCTACTCGTCCATCACAAAGACATGGAGCTTCAAGAGAAGGCAGACAGAGAATGGTTTACTCCAGCTCTGACTGGAGAGTCATGGCTTATCACTGGCCACAATAAACATAGGCCAGGGGGTAGTGAGCTGCTGACTGCGCACACAGAACTGTGCTTTGGGCTATAGATGTGTCATCGGGAGCAACAATAGGTCTTTTATGAGGACTGTGACTCTTGCAGGATATCAGCAGGGGTAATCACGCGTTGTCCCTGACCTGAACCAGCAATTGGAACGCCTGATTAGAAGAGATACAGTTGGCACACAATGATCGTACATCTTCCCGTAAGTGTTCCAGGAAGGAAGGAGCCCTCTGAGGTCGGTCATTAAGAATGTCAGCGATCAAGGCCGAACCTTTGATGAGAAGTCTGTTGTTGATATCCACACTACACTGATTAAGCATTTGTCTGCTGAGATTTCTGTATGACTGTTGAAACATCTGAAGTCAACTGCCACACTGGGTTACAAACTGTTCACTGTAGTTTTGTCCCTTCCAGTTGTCCTGGTCCTCTTCCCCTTTCTTTGGTCACAGTAATGTTATCAGGTGTCAGAGTGAATAGATGAGAATAGGTGTTCAGAAAAAAAACATGGGGAGATGTAGAGCAGGAAATGCCACACTTTCCAAGTCCATGACCTATTTAATCGGGGAATACATTTTATGTGACCCACCACTTAACTTCCAGCCTAAAATTTAAACTTTGCTCATGTATAGAATATATTGTCAAAAGATGACTGATATCTGAATCTACAGCAGCCAGAGACATGCAGAGTTTAATTAGCATGAACTTCTATTAAATGGGTATAACATGTGGTCTTAACATGTATCCCATGAACCACCTCTACCCCTTTCAAGACCCACATTTTTGTAACCACTGATCAGCAGCACACAGACTGAATACAGTTGTTATGTTTCACGTTCCTCCATGTTCCTTTACCAGTGCACCTGTGAGAGTCTTTTTTTTTTTTTTTAAATTGCAGTTGATGCAAGTCTCCCCCTTAAATCCGAACCCCAGAGGCAATGATTCCAAGATTTCAGGCCTCCCCAACTCCAAATATTCTATATTGGCCCGCTGCGCTTGCCCATCTGTGACAGCTTTGCTCTGGTTCTGCTTTCTCATCCGCTCAGAAACTACACAGCTCCCCAGAACCCCTCTGAAAATGTAAACAGCTTCCTCTCAATATGATCGCACAAGGCCCTGCTGGCGCACCCTTGCCGATGTTGTAATACCTCTTCTCTGTCGGGCCACTTCCTCAATAAGGCCTCACCCTGCTCCTCGCACATCTCCAACAGCTGGGACTGACTTTTTTTTTAACTGTGTAATAACGTAACCTGAGCTTTAAAACAAAAATAAATGAACACATTGTAGCACAGACAAGAACATGTCACGAAACCAGGAAGCTACGCTCGTCTATTTTGAGAGGGTTTTTCCTATAATCTGGTTACATAACTGAAATGGGAGTTTGCCTGGGGCTGCCAGATTCAATATCAGTTTTATGATGCCCATCAAAACTGCAATCAATCAAGCAAAAAATATTGGCTTTCATGAAAAGTCTATCAAAGTAGGATGGATTAGTCAGTTACAGGTAAGTGCTTGCTGATGTGTGGGAAAGTATAATAATTAGCAAGCTTACACTGAATCAGTTTTTAAAATATTCTTATTTTTAATGAGATTAATTGAGAATCAGTAGTTTGAACATGGATCAACAAAGTTTTCAGTGTACACTCAGATGTAGGTTAAATATGAAATGTAGATATCAAGACAAAGCCACACAACAGTTAAGCTCCGTAAGTTGAGTTCTATAATTCTCTTCCATAAAATAATTAAATAATTCTACTAAATGTGTAAAATACTATCCATTCTTGAATCCTTTCCCCAGGGAATCTATTCTGCAGTGAATGTGGGGTGTCACTGTCTTTCACTATCACAGAAAATGTCAGAAATGTTACTCCGGTGGGATGTTGCAATTCCGTACGTGAGTAAACAATAGGGGGACTGTGCACCAGTACAGTGTGAATCTTTCTTCATCGCTACGAGGACATTCTGAATAAATCTCTGCGCTGGAACACTCTTTATTTCGAAGTGAATTCTGTGCAGAAGGCATCTGGCTGTTGTCAACCCTGGGTTGCAGAAGTACCAAGACACAGCAAGGAACCCGAATTCTCTGTGGGGAACCTCATCACCCTTTTCATCACCCACTGTATGGTTACAATGACACAGCATTCAGCAGTAAAAAAGAATTTTGTTCCCAGCTCTCAATGCCTCACTAGCTACTGTTCGCTGACATATTCAGCAGGGATCAACATGGCAGTTAGCTTTACTGAAACTGAGAGGCAGATGTTTATTCCTAGAGATGTGGCTGACTCAGCTGGAGTTTTTTTTAGAACTTTCACAAGTTACAATGGAAGGTCAATGCATACAGTAGCAGATTACAATATAAAATCCACATCCGTCAGTGAAAAAACCGCAATAGCTTTTTTTAAGTCACAAAGAACTCAACATCAAAGTAAATTAACCCTTTGAAACCGAAGTTAAAAGGGAGCCTGTAGCGACCTCAGTTTAGTATGACTGACATAAGTTCTTTTTTGAATGGGAGTTTCGACCAGTTCTTCCATGTCAGAATGAGTCAGACACCCCTCATGAGGGGCTCTTGTTCCTGTGTCAGATTCAGGCCCTCTCTGTATCAGTGCGTGGTATCCAGTTTCCTCTAAAGGGAATGTGAGGGGTCCTTGAATGGGGGGGTGGGGGGGTTGAGTCAGGGATGAGTTCACATCAAACGGAGACAGTGTCCCTGCTGGGCTGCACCTGAGGCGTACTACACTCCTCCTTCAAAGCGCAGAGCAGAAATCTGAGAGCACAGTGCAGGTGGAGGCATTACAGGTCACAGCACAATGACCCCGCCCACAATGTCTTCTGCTGTCAGTCACCCCCCATTCCTAAACCCTCACACCAAGGACCCTGTGTCGAGCAGGCATATATAGAATAAACACAACAAACATCTAATTTCAATCCGTTCACATTTTATGTATACTCTTCCACTCTAGTTTTATCTTAATGTGAAGGGGATAGTCTCTATGCACCTTCTCTATGTTTGTCTACGCACTCCTTGAACGAGATCAAATTTTGGAGGGATTTGTCTGGCCAATGTGTCTTTTCAGCACTGCTTGAAACATGGTGGGCAGGCAAAAAAGCCTGTTTTCAATGCACCCAAGGAAAGCAGGATCCGGCTTCAAGATGGCGTATGCTTCGCATTTTAATGCAGGGCTCTCACTGAAAAACAATGCTGCTTCTGCTGCAGCTGAAATTTTTGTAAAAGCCAGTGGCTTTTAGCACCTTAGGCTGACAAAAGAAACAAGGCATAATGCAAACCAAAAATCACTTCAATCTATCGCAGGTGCATGACCTGAGCTGGCAGCTCCACAACGGAAAAAAGGTCCACTTTCCTGTGATGACATCATCACCCTCATTTGTCGTCCAGCATTGAACAATATAGCTGTGGCACACTGCGTCCGTACACACAGTTTCCTCTTTGTAATTGACCCACACACTCACTACAATTTCGTGCTGCCATTACCCCAAACAATTGAAAATTTCCTCAACTTTTGTTTCGGGTCATTTGAAAGGGTCCGTGCTTGACTGAAGCATTCTGCCAGCACTAATTAAAATTTGTTTCATTCAAATTCAGGCAGGAGCGACTGTCACGCGACTTGTAAGCCCTTGTACCCTCCCAGAGTGTGCCTGTGTTGCCATGGGTGACTGTGGAAATGTTCAGATTGCTGTGAAATCCATTACAGGCCCGGCTGAGCCTAGCTGCAAAATGGGCATCGCGAACAGGCCGTTCAAAGGGAAATGGCCCTGAGTTACCCCCCACGGGCTGTGTGGCTGGGCCTTGAAGGCCTCCGGTGATACAAATACCACCCGCTGGAGACTGCGGCTACAGAGAGAGAGGGAAAGAGAGAGAGAGAGACCCTGTCAGAGGGGTCAGATGACTTCATAGGGACCGAATGCCCTCCTCTGGTATTCTCACCGTGGACCAGATCATTCAAAGCAAATTCTTTAGGCAGGTCAACAAAGGACACGCTATTGCAGCCCAACGACTGAAACAAACCCACCCATAAATGGGTGGCTCAAATGTACAAAACAGAGGGGGCTTTAGCACAACACACGATAATCCATGCTGTTCCTTGGGATTCATTCCCACTTCAGTGACAGACAGCACAGTAATTAACACAATTTATTTGGACTACATTCATTAGTCATTGACTCATTTGTGAACATAAGTGCATAACTCACAGATCTTCATTCAGTTCCCAGTCATTGGTGATATGAATAAATTAGGCCTCGCTGATCAAATTCATGGTAGAATAAAAGAAACTCAAGTTATAAGTAAAATAGCTAAATTAAATGAATTTTTAATGAATTATATTCTAATTATTTTATACTCAAGTTATCTGGTATCCGTTTCCAAATAGGCCAGACAGTGAGTAAAACTCCAATGCTTTCTTCTGAAGCCATTTCTAATGAAACCACCCAAGGGACAGCGCCCCCTGTCACATTTCTGTGCAATGCCAAACAGCTCTGACACATGACTAAAGACCAGTGCTGCATAAGCACACATTTTACAGTGCATTAACCCATGGAAAGCACTCATCATTAACTAAGCATCCAGGAGGTTCCCCGAATACAGACACAGTTTATTAATGCGGTGCCATCTACAGCTAGTTGCCAGCATTTCATGCTGTTGCACGCAGAGATTAGATTTGACAGGTGAGACAGCGAAGTTATTTATGGCGTTATCTCTTTCCGTAACACTGCTGCCTGTTTCAGCCTCCCTCCAATCCAAGGCCAGATACCATTCTTACAGCCTTGACATCTCAATAGACGATATGTTATTACCATCAGTCATTGTTTTTTTTTTTGGGGGGGGGAGGGAGCATTATCCAAAGTAGAATTTAATTTTCATTTAAAACCAGAAAAGAGGAATAGAAGCACCTTGACACGGCCTGATTGGATTTACACTGGTAAATTACTTTCTTATTTTTTATCATTTGAGTATTGATATTTAAATTATATACGGCCTGTTTTTAATTATGAATGCCTGTGTTCATAGAATAGATGACTTGTTGTGTGTAGTGCAAGGTTCTCTTCTGTTTTACAGATGAAACCTGTGAGATGGATCAGAAATAACCCCTTGCAATCTATCAGGGCTCCAGTGGCATGCAGCAGGTGGTCAGCCTGGGTCACATGATCCATACTCACATCACTTCATTTTATCTAAATGAATCTGTTTTCTACAAAACAAAACCTGCAAGCAACTACCACGGACTACAGCTGAATGCCAACAGAGGCTCAGTGGGATCAGTGCACAACATCAGGCAAGGCTTCCTTCACAATCAAGACACATGGTAAGGTGCTTTCATAGGGTTTGTGCTTTAGTGAATCCTGAGAGGCTATAGAGGAACTCACAAGGATGTGGGTGCTTCATGCCTGGAAAGAAGAAAGAAGCTATGTATCCTTTTTAATGTAACTGAATGTTTCAGACTGCAGCTACTGTTTATGAACAGGCATATATGATTTGCCATTTCTCTGTATGACTTGGCAGACGTTTTACTGCGGTTTACCCTTGCTGCTTAGGAACCGCATGGTTCTCTTCAACGGTCACCCCAAATGAACTAATACTGTAGTTGAGAACTGAAACATTCTCACTTGAAATGTCAGTGTGTTGATAGGTTCCCAGTCTTTTTTCCCTGTTCCAGTGCTGAAATATTTTTTTGCAAACCTCTTGGTTGATGTAAACTTTACAGTTTTGGCAGCAGACAGAAAGTGACCCTTCACTCCGCAGTAATTGCTTTGACCTGCATTACCTCTGGTCAGCTTCTTAAATGTGTCATTCCAGCACCACTTAAAAAATCCCTGTTCATGAATCTGCTGCCTGCCTGGGCTCAGGAAGTCTGAAAAGGCCTCTTTTACAGACCAGCAATCTGTTGCTCTGGGTTACACAGGGCGCCAAGACAAGGTGCCGCACAAGCAATTAGGCATGCTGAACTGTGCCTATCCGCGCTGATTAGAGCAGGAGACAAGCGAACGCCATTGTAAAACCCCCAAAACATTCAAACAGGGATTTCCTCCGTCTGGAAGCAGCCGGTTTCTTTTTGCCGAGGACAAAAGCCCCAGCGGAATCCAATCCCGCTGTACCAGCACGCACAACCTGTCTGGCGATGCATTGCTGCGGTCTGCCCCGGCTCCTGCGGCGCTTCCAGGAACGGCTTAAATAAGACAAGAGGCGCAGGCCATGCGGCGGGACACCGGAGGCAGGGTGTTGAATGGCGAGGACTGGGGTGGTACGTCAGGGAACGGCAAGGCCCTGGGCAGTCCCACCCATGCTGAGCACCTGAAGGCTACATTATGGTGTCATGCCCACAGCGCCATTCTAGCCATCTCAGTGCATTAGGACAGCCACTCGGTGCCACTGTAATAAATCACATCCTAATTGGCATTGTTAGGCAACCCTTTCCTTTCCCATACATATCACACGCCTCCTTTTAATTCACTTGATTCAATTTATCACTGAGAGCTGCTAACTCCATTATCCCTTTTCTACCAGCAGCCTGAGGAAAATAAATGTATATCTGTTTAGAACAGTGTTCTCAAATGTGTGACTGCTGTAGCATGTACTTCCGTTCAGTCTTATGTGATTTGTTCCAACATATTTGTCTTTATATTTTGTGAAGACTGTAAAGATTACATAGACAAGCATACAGTATAGCACTATTAACCCTAACCAGACACATGTCCTCATACTCAAAGTGATGTTGCTCTGCAGATTTTGCAGGACAATGTAACAACAAAGCTATGTTGCTGAAAGCTGTCCTGCTTCTGGAGACAGAGAGTATCCAGGCCTGTCGTCACGGAAACAGCTGGGCTCGAGTAGAAATCCCTGGAGCCGCAGAATGGGATGGCCTGATCGCACCTGTCCAGCCGCACCTCCCCCCTCCTCCTCTCATGTGATAGAGTCGCTCCTCCATTTTTCTCATATCAGAGGGTGATTAGCCTCCCCCCTACCCCCTTTGACACCAGCCACTCCCTCATGGAGATATAGTCATTAGCCCCTCCTCCCCTCATTAGTCGGGCCTAGTCACATGTAGCAGGGCCATTAGCTTCCCTCCATGCAACAGGGACATAAGATCCCCCTCCTCTCATGTGATAGGGCCATACGCTCCTCCTGCTGTCATGAGATAGGTACATCTCCACTTATGTAATAGAGTCTCTGTAGTCCTGCCTCCATATGTGACAAGGCGAACCCCACTCAAATGTTGTCAAATGAATGTCTCAGATGTCAAGCTGGTACCTTGTCTGGCCAACTATTGAAACCTGGTCATGCAGCACTTCTAATATTGTTGACTCCTTATGGTTTTTGCTTGTGTTGAACTCTACCTCACTTGTAAGTCGCTTTGGATAAAAACATCTGCCTAATGAATAAATGTAAATGTAAATGCAGTGTGATAGGAGTGTCATTAGCCCCCTTTTCCCATGTGATAGCCCACACCCTGTATGTGATCAAGCCATTAGTCCTTCACTCGGTGTTGCTGCTTCTGAGAGTTCTTCCAGGGGCTGCATCAGGCTTCCCAGCAGCCCCCTGGATAACCCCACAGGGGTGCGGTGCTGTCACGTTAACGACTCCTGTTCTGTCTGTCACACATCCGTGGCATTAGGGCTCCCACTGCCAGCAGCAGTAGTCGGATCAGACTATATAGAGTGCCTCAAGCCTTCCACCGAGGGGAGTGGCAGCCTTTTTCCAGCAGCTATTAACACATCGACACCCGAGCCGACACAAAGTCCCCTTCCCGCTGATGGTGTTACAAAATGTGTTACTGAAGGTCATGGGGGGTCCCTTCAGTAAGCCCTGTCCCTGCTGTGACAGCACCAAGCGGGCAGCTGGGCGGAGTCGTGAGCAGGGACTCGTGGGTAAGGACTGATCCAACAGACAGCAGCTGACCGGGACGAGCAACAGAAAAAAATAAACACATTCTTGACATAGCATGTGTGGGCTAAAAGTCTCAGTGCCCTTACTTGGTTAGTTTACAGAAAAAAAGAAAGTAACAAGCATGTCAAATTGTCACGTGTTTATGACCATATATTCATAAAAATAAGTAACAGATATGAGGCAGCCACAGCTGTTACATACTGTTACTGTTGCACACATCCACCATTTCACAGAGGGCTTAAAAAAGCAGGTGGCCTGTGTATACTGCATGGAAAATATGTGCAAATCAAAGCATCATCGCTTTCATAATCATGGTTCATGGTCAATGAAATATTGATTTCTTCTTTAAAAAATCAGTGCAAGGATAATGTGAGGTAAAGGCATGTTTGCTCTGGGATTAGTCATCAATTTAACATTACATAAACTGCACCATTAAAAAAGAGTGCAGACAACAAGTTAAGAAATTAATTGGGCTTAAAGAAGGACAAAGGAATATTTTACTTGATTTCTGTTAGATCCTTTCTACATAAGTACAGCCAATGATGTGGATGATGCCTATTATTTTCATTCATTTTATTTCCATTAGAAATGATGGTGCAGCCCCTGTTCATTAGATTAGCCTTATTTTGGAGATGCGTCTCTTTTCAAAAACAAGCTTCCCCGGTTATCTTAATGCTTTCAGCTGAAAGAAAACAAAGATGACAAATGGATAGGGCCCAGACAAGCCTCTCGGAGAATTTTCCTTTCTGTGTTTTTCGACGTTAATCACTTGACATTTTCCCCAAAGAAAGACTAAACTTTTGGATGCGTGGTTCATTGCTAACTCAATTTGGAGAGGGCTTTGCAGGGCCTGCATATTGCAAAGAGGGCTAAATTTAACCCCTTGTATGCAGGGATTGCACGATTAGGAATAGCAAGCGTACTTTGCATGACCCTCTCATATCCCATCGCTAATAGCCAAACCCTGACGTAGTGGATGCCAAACTCGGCAGGCTGAAAAAATATGTCCCCTTCAACCAAACTCCCAGTGATGCAAAAACCAGTCACCTCCTTCACATGGAGCAGAAAGGCACCCTGGTTTCCTTGCTGTCAGCTACAGTGCAGGGCTTAAGGGTTTGATCAGGCCAGCAGTTGACGCTTTCAATCGCTGTCAGCCAGGAAATCCAGTTTACTGGTAGTGCCAATCAATAAAGTTCACTGACAGACCCGGCCACTGAATCTAAACATGATCAATCCCTGGCTCCATGCTCTGCTGCTATAGTTACACAGCACCCAGTCGATGCTGAATCACTTCCTCAGTTATCATATTGCCAATTAAAATCATGCTTCATCCAAAAAAGTATGGAGATGAATGTAAACCTAACCATATATTTCAGTGCAACAACAAATCAGCAGGTGTATACACAGACACAAAGTGTAGGGATTACTGCAGAAACAGAAACTGAGAGCGACCCAAGCTTGCACCAAGCTCTGGAATATCAATAAAACACTGCAATAAATTACCATCTATGAGGCTGCCAGGTCATCTTTTTAATAAACTAGCGGAGAATAACATTATCTTTTTTTAATATGGTGCAAACTATAATTCTTTGTTCCCTGGAGTTTGGCACTCCACTGCTTTAATTTTAAGGTTCAGACTCCAGATATAACTAAGAGGTTCCTGATGTAATTACAGAGAAGTCATTTATATTCTGTCTTCTGTCTGCAAAAATATCTGCTGCATAGTGGCACTCATCTATTGTACTTTCCATGCTGAGTAATCATTCATTTTTTATGGAGTCATTTCATTATTTCAGTCTAGCTGCAAGAAAAAAAATGCTTTCTGGGACAAAACAAGATTTAAAAAATGTACATTAATTTACAACAATCTACAGTGGAGTTTAGTGGCAAGAGAGCATGTGAGTGTCCACTACAGAAGGTGACACCACCCCCTAGTGTCAGGACTAGAGTATAATTAGTTGCCGTAGCTATGGGTCACGTCTCAGTGAGACAACTGTAATCATTAACATGATGCGTGCATGGCAAGGATCATGGTTCGAAATAACCAGTATACTTCTTTTGCATATCAGTATCATATTAAATGTATTTGAAATAAATTTTAGAGAACAACTTTACATAGACAATATATTCAATTCTTTGATGAACCATTGGCATACAGTTTTAAAACTAAAAGATAAATGCACTGTAAATGCAATTCTGTTCCAAAGTCTTGAAAAAAAATTCTTGCTCCATCAATATGGCACTTGATTTAGAATATCTTCAAATGCAGTCTCAACTTTGTCATTGTGAAGCACCTCATAGCTTTTATCAAAATAAAAAATGACCGACATTCTTGCATAGGACATATTAGAACCATGAAATCTTTCCTCTCTTTGATCTTCTGCACATAGATTCTGGATACAGAACTTTACTGTCCCTTTGCCAGGTGGGCTTCTACAGATGCCATGTCCACTGAGTCACCATGGAAACAGCACTGCAATTTTACCTCCCACGCTCTTATTTACAGTCCTCCAGCCTCTTTCCTCTCTACTGTCTACATGTGGTGATGTATGCGCATCCACGCATCATCATGTTACCCAGTGCTGTTGCCTGCTGGGACCCTCACTATGCCCCCACCTTTCACTTCATGACCTGTGACTCTGCGTGACCCTTACCACCTCCTTTGGCTGCATAACCACACTACATTGGGAAAATGCATTTGGACTGCTTGGCTTGGAGGACTGTTGGTTTGGAGGACTGTTGGTTTGGAGGACTGTTGGTTTGGAGGACTGATGGTTTGGAGGACTGATGGGGATGTAGAAGAAAGAAGCAGATGTGTGATGATGTCAGTGTGCATAATGTAAAAAATGTATGATGTGTGCACAAGACTGCATAATCTGCAATAGCTAATAGCAATATCATCTGTTATTTCGACTATAATTTATTTTAAAAATGAAGAAAGAAGCATGCACCCACACACTGTCTAAATTATTCCAAGCATTTCACTAAAAGTTAAAAAGTAAAAAAAAAAAAAGTTTTAACCAACATGGCCTTCATCGGGTACAACATCGCTGGACTCTGTGAAACGAAGAAACTGCAAACAATTGTAATTGTCCAGAGTAGACACCCTTAAAGTGAGACAAGATTTCCCATGCCTTCACTGTCTGGTAAGTTTTCACTCATAAAAAAGTACTCTCCTCAAGAGAGAGGAATATTCTCAAGAGAGCTACAAGCTTCTTTAAGTGGTTTTACATTATAAATGAACATTTCACGATTTAATAATTCATGAGCTGTCATGCCTCTAGGCGAAAAAAAGAGCTAATGGGATTCTCCACAGCTGAGTAATTATACTAATAACAACAATATCAGACTTATATAAAGAAATTGTACGACTGCTTACAATTCTACTCTTGACTGAAGGGTGCATATTTCAGGAAGTATTCTATTTTGGTAAGTTAAGTCCCTGTGAAAGGTACAGTCCCTGAAAAAACAAAGAAGCTTGGCCACCCTCGTAGCCTGTATTATTAGACACTGCATATCGTATGGCCGATGGTGCAAGTCCAAGCAGAGAGAGGATTATAACGCTGACACATCCCTTCATATAAAACAGCTGCTGAGAGCACCCATCTCACGCTGGCCTTTGATGGAGAAACAGGTGTAAGATTAGAGCCCAAAGACTAAGAAACATGAGGGTGGGGATTCTCGTCAGATGACACGAAACTGGCATGGCTTTGTAGCTTAAAATCACTCCTCTGCACTGACAGAACAGGCATGCTGAGCACACAAATGTAGGGAAGTTAATCTTTGTAACTGAGTGTTTCTGGCTCCAGATATCACACATGTACCAAGGATCAGTGCTCAATGGTGTGAACTCACCGGAGTGACCACAGACGATGAGATTAAACAAAGACCCCCCCACATCTTACCGATCTCCTGCCGCTATGTCCCGTTAAGACCTGACTGCACTCGCCTGACATACCTGCTGCCTGTCAGGCCTGACAACACATCTGCTGACAACTGTGATCTAAACTGAGATAATGTACACACAGAGGCTGAGCAATCAAAGTCAGTGGATGTCTGGCCTACTCAATCAGCATGCAGGATGGGTTTCACATTGCATAATGGACAAGTAGGTAAGCAGTTTTCTACAATCCCAGTTGAGTGCATAGCTGTCGCCAGACGCATACACAGCTGGCCGAAGGAGGCAGATCTAACACATTGCTGCTTTTGCCAGATCAACCAATAGAACTAAGGGTATTTGCCATGTCAGAGTAGGCTGTCAGAGTTTTCTGCCATTCTCTCTCTAAGAGAACCATATCACTTCATAACCAGATGGTGATAATCATCAGGGAGCAACTCATTACAATGGTCTGCATGGAAATGGACAACACATGTGTTCTGAATATCATAATAGATACCACCACAACATTTCCTTTCATTCATGTCACCTGTACAGGTAAATGATTAAAAAAACATTTAGGAGGCAGCTTATTTTGTTGTGTTGATTAATGAACACACTTGTTTTCCCTCAAGATGAGAGTTTTCCGGCAATACATCCGAAAGCCAAGTGCGTAAACCACACGCCCTTGAAGTCCTCAGAACGACTGGAAAAGGCTTTAGAGGGCGCATGAGGTAATAGTGTTACACCCTAATAAAACAAATGTTCGCTTGTAAGAAAATGAGTGTATAATCCATCTGCATGAGTCGCACACACATGCGGGCCAGAGTCTGTTCCAGCTCACAGGTGATGGCACTGTGAATCATTTCATGGACAGGCTAAGATGAGCCATTAGACTTTGAGACCAGCGCACACTTTGCATTTGCCAGTGAAATCCAGTAAGATTACTTATGTGGTTAAATTCTCACAGATCAGCAATAAAACAAAGGTAAATGATCAGAAAGATAGCTAAGGTTATGGGAAATGTTCAGTCATATCAACGTGGCACTTTGTCCTTACTGTCACAGAATAAAACATTTTAGCAAGTATTGCATTTTTCCCTTCAAGATTTTTGTCATTAGCAATAGTAATTATCAAACTCATGACTATGTGTAAGAATTTTTAAAAAGCTGGCCCACATTTCTTATTTCAAGTTAAGTACAAAGCACCACAATGGTTAGTCTGAATGCTACCTAAGTAGTACTGAATATGTATGTAACAGTACAGAATGGGTAAAGAGCTTGGCTGGGATGTGAGTGAAATGACACTGCAATTTTCACCTCAGCCTTTGGTCTTGGTTTCTGTCTTCCCTTCATGTGACCTGTCAGATTAGCAACATCAAAAGAGACATTTTTGAAAATGTAATTCAAACAAATGGACAGCACCAGATTGAAGATGAAGACCCTGAGCGGAGACGATGCAGTCATTAGCTGTCTGCTTTCACTGAGCAAGCAGTAGTCAGTTCCCATTTCCATCTCCTTCAAAACAGATGGCAAAAGCTTAAGAACTGAGGAACAGTGACTTTCGATACATACAATAAATGAAATCTTTGATCAAATGTATCTTGGATATACAATGCACATTTATGTAGTTTTCAAATGTGACAGTCTTTTTTACATTACACATGCAACAAACTTCACAAAGTAAGCATTTTTAATAATAAACATGGTTTGGCAAATGGCAACTGTGAATAATAAGCTTTGTAAGATTTAATGAGTCTCAAATACTGTGGCTTTGGTCTTTACATTAGCCAAATATGACAGGTCTAAACAGGAACTGTATTCTTCAAAACACAAGCTCTCCCGTCACAGCAGATATAATCTGCCAATGGCCACCGGCCAAAAATAATGCATTTAGTGAGTAAGAAATTCATAATAGACAGAAATGAAAAATGAGCAGGACATAAGTGTGGAGTTGTACATTTCCTAATTATATTACACCTTGTGCATACCCACAAGAAAACAGAACTTAGGAAAAGTGTTTTGGTTTACAGCACGACAATTTAAGAGCTTGTTAATGTCATATATACAGTATGACATAAATATGTAAGCACCTATGAAATTTATCAGTTGTTGAAATGGTTAATACAGATTGTAAAAGCATAGTTAATACATCATTTGTTAGGGACTTAATTCAATTTCACTCAAATTATTGATGTTAAAACCTGACATCAACTGAAAACATTTTTAAAATGAGAATTTATAAATAATTTGGAAGTTTATTCCCCATGTAATACCATACATGTTCATTCCCCATTTGCTAACTATAAAAAACAAGTCATATTTAATAAACAGGTAGCAATGTCTTTATCAGCTGGTTGTTCTAACAACATTAAGCGAGCCCTTGAAATACAGTATTACCCATTCCTCAGTGAACACCCAGAGGTCCCCTTCAGTCTGCAACCATTACTGGCCCAGGTCCTGTATCAGCCTAGCTCATGACATCATCACCGAGAGCGAGGACGATTTCCCCTGGATAAGACCTCACCTCCACAATCATAATAAGCATGCAGAATACATAAACAATGGGGAGGATATGGAGCAGTTGTTTACCTTGAGATAGGAGGACAGTGAGGCACTGTCCATGCATGACAGGAACTGTTTTCACCTCAAAATGCAGATGCCGGTGTTTACTCTGGCATGTAGACGCCAGAGGCTACACAGTAAGCCACATTGCCTCCCCCCCCCCCCCCCCCCCCAACACCACCATCGCCATTCCCGTCAGCACTTCCCATCACTAGAACAACCCCCCCCCCCCCCCCCCCCAACACACACACACACACACACACACACACACATCACCTTGTCACAGCCCTACCGCTTCACCATAAGTGCTGGGACTACATGAACGCCAAAATGGATGGAAATATCACGTGCAATCAATGACTCAATGCTGTGAACCAATCGTCATGTTTTCCTACTGTTGGTTCATGCAAGTCAGTGCCTGCCAGGCCAAAATGGTGGCCTCATTCTCTCCGAACTACCTTCACACAGCACAGAGCAGCAGGGGGAAAACGCCATTGGGACAAGCTGCTGCCCTGTTGTGGCCCCTCAGCAGTCTCTACTAACAAACATAAAATCTAGGGAAAGTGTTCAGCTGGCCTTCAGTGGGACTTTATAAGTGTCAATGTAGAGGTCATTTACGTGCTTATTCACTTTACTGGGTGTGGTTGGCGCATCCCACAAAATACCTTCCCTGGAATACTTTTTTAATACATAATGACTTAAATTACATAATAACATCCATGATACCTGATACTCATGTCAAAGTCAACCTAGACAGGCATAGTAAATGATAACTGCAGGATGCAATATTGATGTTTATTTCAGAGATGACCCAAGGAACCTGAGCTGAAAAAAAAACTACTGCAATATCCTGAAAGTGAAAGCTTTTCATGTCATACATCACTGTTAAGAACATTTTACGTTTATACATGAATACTTTTCATGTTTTGTTCAAAATACTAGTCCAACATTTACACTGTTTGAAAATGTAAAAAAAAACTGGCACCAGCACTCTTAAATCTCCCATGCAGCTGAGCAGCTTCATCTTAAATGAGGAGCAGGTCTGTCCTCTGCTGTGCAGACCTTGCTGGCCATGAATCATCAGGTGTTACTGATGCACAGTCAAGGCAGATCTGCGCAGGCACAACATGTAGGCTATGACATCATTCAGGATGTGCCAGTGTAACAGCTGCACTCCCCTGGGGCCGTGTTCAGGGAAAATTAACATGTATGTTGCTGCTCGTCATATCACACGGGAACATCAGCTGTCTTTAATAAAAACACAGCCATAAATATCTGTAGGCCTTTGAAAAATCTTTTTTGTAGAAGCCTTTTAATTTAGTCCCACCACCTTAGCTTTTAACCAATCAAAAGGGGCCATGCAAAAGTTCCGTGTGCACCATAGCCTATTACACAGGTACCACATGACAGCGTACTCATCACGTTCAAGTACATGGTGATGCTGTGCAGCCTACTACAGGACACAGAAAACACTTAATTTCAAGTCTTTCCTGTTTATGTGGTCTCGCTGGCCACCACACTGATAAAATAGTCCGTTTGAAGGTCCATGTTAAATGTGTGGAGCACTCCTACGCTCTTGGCAGAGGAGGCCATCATCAGTAGAGGGCAATGATGTCATCCAGGCGCGAGGCCAGGCCTCAGCTGTACCTGTCCTGACACACAGTCTCGGAGCTTGCCAAAGACATCCCACAGATTCATGTGGACTTCTAATTTCATCAAACACACAAATCTCCACTCATATTCCTGCTTCGAGGACACAGTTCTGGCAAATGATGTTTACACAAGGTCTGTCCTCCTGGGTCAATCTCCTGGACAAATGAATTAACTGCCCTCTTAGGTGCATTAGCCAGCAGACACAAACTTATAAGAACTTCCCAAAAAAACAATTATATTAGCTGTGTGTCTATTAGGTTATCCAAAAGTGAAAAGAAAATCACAGCAGAAGTGATAATTGATTGCAGTAAGTTAATTGCTTGATGTGATAAATTCTTTTGGTAAGGGTCACTGAGACATTAAAGCAACAAAATGTTATTTCTTCTGCTGTTATGGCGCCCTCAGACGTAGACAAGAAGACAAAATCAGACAGTTAATTTTCTGTCTCCACCGTAACAAGATCTTTTATCTGTGTAAAGTCCTGCGTCTTTAATTCAGACAGGCCTTTTTGTTCTAAGTACAAAGAAGTTCATTCACAGTGCAATCATTTAATAAAGGTGGCAAGAAGTATGTAGTTACTTGTGTAATCCAACCATATCCAACATATTTGTCTTATCACCATATCACATGTTCACAAACCCCTTCCAATGGCCTTTTAATGACCTCGACTCATATTCTTTTCAAAACCAGCTACATTCCTTAAACATACCACACATCTACAGTATATTGACATCTTCTTAGCTTTTATTACATAACTAAGCATTACTCCCCAGCCATTACTCATCACATTTCAATACAGCACACTGTTTTCTGTCGCGAATGTTAAATATTTGAGAAGCCAACAGTTTGTTGTCTCAGGAACAAATGAAACTTGTTTGGGAGTTTGATTACTAAACACACACCATCAACTGGTGAGGCAACCATTTCTATATTTCAGGCATAAAATTCCTGATGTGAAATTCTGTCCCACATTTAAAAAGTCAAAGTTAAAACCTTTCAATATTTAAGGTTACTTATTCATGTCAAAGGTTGAGTGAAGCTCAACCTTTGACATGAATAAATAACCTTAAATGGTGTCATGAACTTTCATGGAAGGGATCGGGCCAGCAGATGTTATGTCTCTCAGGTGTGAACGCATAGTCTGGATTCTCACCTTTTGAACAATACCGTGTGTCCCTCACCTAAATGCAGGATAACATTAAAGTAGCTCACTATAATTAAGCTTCAAAATACATATTACACAAATAACTGGCTAAGGATCACTATATATTGATGTGGTATATTACGTATTACATATGTTGTTTTATCTAAAGGAATAGGAAAAATAAGGTATTCAGATAAATTCATTTGCTTCTCTGCATTCGCGTCCCTAACCATTGTCGATCAGTGAAAATAGCAGTTGACTTAGCTGCCACATATTTAAAAGTTTATACAATTATGATATGGAGAGCCATACATTTGAAATACCAATATTTCGAAATGATGAGCACTTCTCCTACAGCTATAGGTGATTTTGTCACCATTATGTTTACCAAAGCTGCCAACTGGAGTTGTAATTGTAAATCATAGTCGTTCATAAATAAAAACAGAGGTGGGATCAGGCGATTCCAAAAACCACTATAAAAATAATCCAAGTTATCAGAAAGTATGACTTAGATTAGGAATCCTCTACTATGATCAGTTAGATCTACTTTACCATATTTTCTTCACATCATTTACAAGGTTAAAAACCATCTACATATCCTCTGAGGGGTAGTAGAAGTGTTAAGACCTCCTTCCTTTCATGAATAATCCTGTTTAAACCTGTTTAAAATGATACTACATCAAAAGAACCACTTGTATTTATAGTGCCTCAGCTGAGACAGACCTCAAAAACAGCTGCTTCAAATTTTGCCTTGTAGTTTGTAGTTCATTGCAAGACAAGGTTTATATTATTTGTCAAACGTTAGCATAAAAAGTTGCTTCGGTCTGTCATAAAGGCTACCCTGCTAAGCGATACCAGTTGTTACTGTAATTATGGCTGACGAATCTAACGTGCAGGCCTGCGCTGTGTTTTGTGTCCTCGGGGGGGTAGGTGGTTGAAAGGTACAGAAGGGAAGAGAGGAGCCCTTTCATTCGCGGGGAAGCGCTTGCGGATGGTCGCGCATAGTCGCGGAGATGGGAAACTCACCTGAGGTTTTCCCCCGTGGCTCAGTGCAGCTGGTGCAAGCGCCAGCCCCTCCGGACCCACGGCTCCGCTCTGATCCAGAGCCAGTCGAATGGTCTGAAATGAAAAGCAGACGGTGGACTGTTCTTACCCCTGCCTTTTTTTCCACTAAAGTCGCACCGAAAACGCTGCAACCAGCGTCAGAGGCTACCTTCGCAAGCTATCAGCGAGCTCTCTGCAGCGATCGTCGTACTAGATCACTAGACAAAACCCGCATCACGTTCATATGACATGTTCTCATCAATTCTAGCGCAGCATCAATTCAGGGGCGGCTCATTCTGGTTATGTAGACAGCCTTGAAGGTTCCGCAGCCACCCTAGGCGTTGCTGAAAGTGCTGTTCCTGTTACTGTTTGTAGTCGCCCTGGATAATTGTAAACGGTAAGCAGAAATTAGGATCCCTACTTACTTTGCTTAATTGGTGTGTCATCAATCATCGTTGTTCTGCTTTATTTATATAATTGTATATATACTTGTAGTTTCTGATGTATTCCTGTGTAGGTTTTTTCATTCAGCAGTGTGAAAGGGTTTATTGTGCTGCTATTGGAAATCAAAACATGAAAAAACACAAATGGAGCAGTGATTTTCTATGCTCCACACCCCCACTACAATGCTGTTTTTTCACAGCCATCAGCCGTCTCTAGGAGGACAATGGTAGCTGAATGTAAGCTCATTATTGGATGTGATTTTAAGGACTTTATTCTCCTTTATACTGCCTGAAAATGTTTTTTCTGCATCACATTTTGAAATGACAGAGATTGTGCACCCAAAGAAACATTCATGACATATGCCACTAATCTATAAACGCCATTTATGAAGAGCACCAACTAAGTCTTAATGTCAGATGGACTGACCTTTAATGCAATCACTTAAATCATGTGAAATAACAATGCACTTTGAAAATGATTTTTCCATTCCAAAAATACATCCAATGTGACTGTGTTTTCCAGTAGTTGCTTGTTTAATATCCACAATCCCATACACAAGTTTGCGGACATTACTCAGCTCTAATGATATTAAGACATTTACTGTGTTATTGGTAGAAGAAAATTATATTATTAAACATATCATTCATCCAAATGAACATAATAAAACTGAAACACATTTACATTTTTACATTCTGTGCTACTTTTACAATTAAGAGCTTCACAGCATTCTGCAATAACAAGTTTGTTTTGTTTTGTTTTAAGTTAACATTCCATGAATGGACTGATATACTGGCTAGCTTTATTAGCAGCTGAGACCCTTTACTGCCATGGAAAGGGTAGATGGCATCTACTTTAATACTTGGCATCCAACCTCTAGTGCCTAGTTAATCATTGCTGTGTTATTATGTTAGCCCAAAGGGCTTAAAAAACCTCAGGCCTTAAATGAACATTGTCAGCAGGTGTGTACATGGATCAATAGGTTATTTTGGCGTTTGGATCAGTGCTAATGAGTGAAAAAGCACCTCTCTACAGCCACGTCTAAAAAGCAGCGGAACACTAGACTAGTACCTTGCTGTGCGAAATGCCTCTTTCCACATCTCTGGTAAGCTCATCAGCTCATCAGGATGAGACGCACACCCACCTCAGCAAGTCGTCCCACTTCTGCCAGACACCGGAGAGCACACAAACCTGAATTATCTCTGAAAACCAAATGGTCATATGTGAAACAAGTGAGTGTTGTTTACTAATCACAGTGTGCCAAGGGATGCAGCGGAGGGACCCTCGGTCTACGACCATATGAAGGAATCATCAAACGTTTTTTTCATCATTTTTTTTTCTTCTGAAGTGTATTAGTCTGGGTTGGTGTCTCACTAGGAGCACGAATGTTCCATAGTTCTCTCTGGGACGGTACAGGTTATGTCTGGGTTTTCGTGACTGGGTTCTAGCGCCGAAGCACTGCTCGCCGTCGTTCCAGCTTCCCCCGGCGGATTTCCATTGTCCGAACAGAGGGGGACCCTGCATCAGCACCGCTCAGCACGTCCTCTGCTTTCAATAAAGAGCAAATGAGGCTCAGCTTGGGAACAGTATCGTTTTTCAGCTCTGCGGCTTTTCCTCCGAGCACTGTGTTTTTGGCAGCTGCACCGGGGTTTCATTCAGCCCATCTCCATTGTGCAGGCCTCAGGCACGGCATCTTCATTCAGAGAGGCCTCCGGTTTCCCCTGCGCACACAGGACACAACCCAACTCAACTCTACACACATCTCAGAGGGAGTCTACAATGCAATATTAACTTTTTTTTTTTAACTTTTTCACTGTATCATGACCAAAAACAGGTGAGAGACCTCCTCTCCCGAAAACAATGAAATAAAGACTCTACTTTCAGGACTGTTGATGATAAACACAGGCAAAATCCCAAGTACCCCACACACTGCTGCTAATGACACTGACATGACAGACTGTGTGGGTTTGAGTTAGCCAGCTGTAAGTGCACTGTGTACCACTGTACCCTCCATGATTGGGTGGGGCCTGACCTCAGTGCAGTTCAGACCCATGCTTGTGGTTTGGATGTGTTACCTCCGGTACTTACAGTCTGGACGCTGCCAGCTAACCATTTCCAAAACTCCTCTACAGTAATGTAGTGATTTGTCAAAAGCCATCCAAGCAGTTTTTATAAAGTTTTTTTATGGTTATTTATCATTTCGACCACTTGTCTTCCACCAGTCCAATTAATCAAACCAATGTTTTCAGTCTGGTTTTGATGGTTTTGATTTTCTTGGGTTAAGGCAGAACCTCAAAGTGATTCATTAACTTGAACTCAGCTGTGGGGAAAAAACAACACAGAGCACCTTGGCCATCTCTGAACCTGTTTCAAAGACAACAAACACACCAGTGCATTCTAACCATCTGAGGACCACCAATAACAAAAGCAATAACTTGCACATAACTTTGAAAAATCTCCTCTTTCCCCTTATCCAACAAATGGTGAGGTTTAGGTGCGGTAATGAGGCTGTAAAGAGTGGACCAGCAGAGGGAGGCTGAGCCAGCAGAATGGTTTCAGGTTTTAGGAGGACTGCAATCCGCCAAGGCAAACGCAACAAAACACGGCCCTCGCTGTCTGCTCCTGCCAACAGCAATTACCCTCTGGATGTGTACTGTACCCAGCCCAAGGCCTCTGGATTACAGGTTAGAGAGAGGTCACGACCACACAAATTACACTGACCACGGATCTTCAGGATGCTGTGGCCCAAACTCAATTTCAGAGGTCCCATTCTGTGGCACAGGAAGCAGGTGCAGAACTTAACCATTGTGATGTTATCATAGGCCCCTGACTCTGTTTGGTGACAGTATCCAGAATGGCAAGAATGAGGTGAAACAGCATAATCAATGTATTTTTGCCAGGAGAGGGGAGAGTCCAGTTGAGGTCAAGATGTAGTGTGAACAGGTGGGTCTTCAGCCTACCAATGGAAGATGACTAGCAACTCTGCTCCTCTGACTGCTGTGGGAAGCTTATTCCACCGCACAGGGGCCAGAACAGACAGCAGACATTATATATTCTCAATACCGTATACCTGAATACCTCTTAATACCCATGTTCTGACTACAATTAATTATAATGGCTGGCTCCTTCACTTTTGAATTTCTGTCTCTGTGCTACATGATCAACGCCCAAACAAACACATACTGAGCATAATAGCATGCTATTAATGGTGTGCTGATAATGGTGATGGTACACTAATAATGATACATAATGATAATGATACACTCGTACAATGTTCCCTTGCTTTGGTGAGGAAAAAATAGTCATTAGGATTCTCCATTCAGACAAATACATTAGTGATACAAATGAACTTTTTTTTTCATCTTAATGATACAGTCATTTCTGATAACAAATATCAAGCCACTGCCTTATTCATCTGTGAAACAGTCAAGCATTATTGCTTTATCTATTTGTTAAGAAGACACTCTCATGTGGGTCATTTGCATAGCATTTGTTTCTACATATTATGCATTAATGCAGGTGGGAGTTAGTGAAGCAGTTCTGGTTATGTGCTTAAATCTCACCTGAGATTGACACCTGTAACCTTCTGGATGGAAACTCAATTCCCTTACACCCATCAACAGACATTTGATGAGCTGTGTGTTTTTTAAAACTATTTGTTCTGTTCTTGCAGGCCGAGGCACGTCATTTGGATTTAATGGATTGAACACGTACGTGTTCACATTAAGAGAGTGCTCTCACAGTCCTGTTAGGACACTGGGTCGACAGGAGTGAAATGTGACATTATTGGCTCACCGCTGCCTCCTCGGGCTCGCCCGAACGCCGAAATAACAGCAGTCCAGTTTGCAGAGGTCAACAGGGGTCGAGCAATGACGATAGCGATGACTGCTTTTTGCGTTCAATAGGTGACCTCCATATCAGCCTGCCAAAATGATGAAAATAGAACACAAAGTTCACTGCATTAGCCATGAGAGACCTCCCCAAACCTCGGCCGCCCTTTAAACAGAGTTCGGTCAAGAGTCAGATTACAGCAACGGAGGGAAGCTATTGCTCTGGACATCAATGCAATCTGTTTGACCCATCCGTCTTGTTTCCTCCAAATGAGGAGATTGCTTGACTTGTCGGGTTTGAAATGGGGATTTGGGTAACAGCAGCTGGGTCCTGTCCACCTCCACGCAAGTGAAGATGACTGATTTGTAAGCATTCTGAAAGCGCTTCCGTTGATTGAGAAACATGGCCAGACTGAAATATCCTGTGTGCCTTTGCTGAAATGCATTTGTGAGAGTCAAGTAAAAATTCCTTAAAATACATGAAAAAAAAATATTTTATGTAACTTTTTGTCACTTCCATTAAATTTTCTTTCTATTCAAACAGCAGTGAAATGATAATAGTTATTGTCATGAATATAATTGTGATTAATGACTACCATTGTTCTCAGTAGTAGTATTAATTTGACAAACACTTTTATGAGGAGGGATTTACAAAGCTAACGAGGCCAGAAACATTAAATGTATATAAAAGTGAATAAATACTTTGTATATGACAGCGCTGCTCTCAGCCTGAAGCTCAGAACATCCAGCAGCACAGTTAATGAGCTTAAAGTTGAGAGCATTGCTTTTATATACAGCATATTTACTAAAGCATACAACAGTAACTGTTTTAGCATACACTAAACACTTGTATTCACTGAAAACTGCCAAGTCATCAAAGTGACCTTTTTCCATTAATATGGCTTGGTGGTTTTGATTAAATCCAGGAAATAAAGTCTTACATTTATCCTTCGAGAATATCAGGCTTACAGCATACTAATGTGCACTGACTGTACATTCAACCTAAACTAGATCTAGGAGTAACATTAGATCATAGCATGCTACTGCACTCACGGCATCAAACAGTGATCTCTAAGAGCTATATCAGATAGCTCTTAACACTCTATCAGATTTCACTTAGGGGTTTGAATGATCAGCTACTGAGTGCTGGGTACAGGATATGACCAAGTTCTGGGAACCAAGGTGAAGCCACAAGAGTTGTGACTTTAGCCAGAAATGTTTACTGTTTTATGAAAATAGGAATCATCGCCTTAAATCTGAGACCAGCCGCTATGGATTTTGCACTTTGACTGAATAGTTAGAAAGATTATTTTGTATTGCGCTGTTTTGGATACAATGTGGATCCTGTTTAGCCACAATTCATGTTCTTCAGTCTCACAGCACAAAGGTAGAACTGTATCGGATCCGCTATTGTTCAGAGCACGCTCACCTTATCCAAGCCAGGGACTGAGATTGCACTCCTGTAGCTTTAACGGTCAAGAGGTCAAATTCCCCCAGGGCAAAACTTCACCATCTGCCATTATATCATGTGTGCTGCTTTAAGTGTTGTATCACTTTTCTTTTTCTCACTGACCTGGCTGATGCTGTAATGAAACTGTGGAACTGAAAATGCAACTGTCATTTGCCCATGAATCTTTTTTTTTTTTTTTAGCAAATTAGGGTATTAAAATCATACCTGAGCTTGTAGACAAGATCGAAATCTCACTCTGAATGTCAAATTTGATCACTTCATTGGTTAAATTTGACTGCGTTTCGTCTGTGCACAGCTTTTGTTTATAGCAGGTGTAGTCCTGCCTCAGAACCCTCAACCATATGGATCTCTTTCCCCCTCTAGTGATGAGTATGGTGGATAGTAAATGATAATTTATGCAGGTAATTATGTGACTGTTCAACATCTTTGTTTCTGGATGAAAACCTGTGAAACAAATGGCTCAGACAGTGGGTAGAATGAGTAGAATTTGTTTAAATATTACCCCTATTAGCAAATTCATAAATATTTCATCAAACTTAAAGTGCAGTAGCTGTACCTCAACCCGTACACCCACAGTTAAAACTTAGACTGGGCTACCCCCTGGTGGAGGAAACGTTACAATACAAAATTTTGTCCTCTCTCCTGATTATGGTCCTATTGATCTTACATGATGATGTCATATTAAAAGATTTCTTACAGTGCACCTTAGAATTCAGTCTTTGGATTAACCACAAGGCACAGTGGTTACTCATTAAAACCAATTTACTACTTTACTGCATTAGCTACAGTGGCCTGCAAATGTATTCACAGCTTTGATATGTTATTACACAAAAATTTAAAAGAAACCATGCAAAGCAACATGCACATTTTTAAACAGATCTGATTTGTTCACACCCCTGATGTTTGTATTTTCTGCATCTTCTGTTGGCCTTGATGAGCATGCAGGAGCAGCACCTGTAGTGTTTTATGAAGTTCGGACTCCTCTCATCAGGGATTTTTGGACCAAGTCTCCTGGCAGTAGTTCTGCTCCTTGGTTTCCTTTCATTTGAGCAAAAACTGTTCCATCAATCCCGATGTCTGTAGACTGTGACAACCAATTCAGGACATTGATTTTGTGCTCACATAACCATTTCTTAGAATCTGGATGTACTGTAAACACTCGCATGATATCATGTTGGAATGTCAATGATTGACCCAGCATGGGCTTCTTAGGAAGGGCAACAATATTTCATTATACCTCCTCACTTTAAGATCGCAATGCAATCTCCCTTTTAATGGAAATATCTATTGAAACAAATTATATAAAAATTTATTTTACTTTAATTTTAATAAAATACGGAAATTATTTTGAGAAGGGCTTCCCAGGCCGGCTCTCACTCCACGTCTCCATGTCCAATGTCTCATTTTTAAGTTTTAGGAGTTTTTCAGGTAACTCGCTAGCAAATAAACTGTTTTTTTTTTTTTTTTACACGATTATGCACTTCTTCAGACAGTGCAGAAAACGAATCATAGCGCCTTCTGGTGGTGGTTTTTAGCGATGAAAACACTGAACTAGTAAACTAAGCAAATTACACCTTCAGATTTAAAAAACAATTAGAATGGATTGGACCATTGTCTTTCCAAAGAAATGTAAGTGGTGCAGTTAATATTAAAATTAGACAGAGTAAAACTGATTGCTTGTCAGAAATAAGCAGCTGTGGTCGATACACGATTCCCATAGGGAATTTAAGCGGATGAAAACAAAGTGACAGGAAAGTTCAGAAAAAATGCTAAGACTGTAGAAACTGAGAGGCAAACAAGCTAAAACAAGCGGCTATAGTCCTCTCTTCCCTTCCTCCTCTCCTCTTTCTGCTGGCAATAGGAGGAGCTCAGCTGTTTATTCGTTCACGTCACCCTCTATCTCATTCCCTTCTTCCTTCCTTCCTGCAATATACACAACGGGGACCTTGCGCTGAAACTCGCTGGTTTTCTGCGAATAAAACTGCTACAAGCCTCTCACTGTCTAATTGACGATTTGGGAACCGGGTGAGTTGAAAATGGGTTCGATCAGGGCAAAAGTAGCCGAAACTGTACTGGTTAAACAAAGAAAGAATACAAATCGGGCTGACCGGGTGTATTTCCAGGCGAAACCGCTTTGGTTCACAATGACGAACCCTGTAAAACAATTGACACTCCAATTTTGACGCCGCTTCAAAAGATTCCGGTTTTGTTTTGACATTTGAGTTCTGGTTTGGTACAGTATTTTGGGGAGAATATCTAACTAGGTCAGTAACTACAGCCAACATGTCGTCTTTTTCTTTCACTTCCACATTCTGTCATGCCACAAACAGATGGCGTCGGGAGGGGGGGATGGAGAGAAAGAGAAAGAGCCGCATAAACGAATGCAGCCATGCACTCATCCACTTCTGTCCATCACAGCGCTGTGCCCTGCGAGTGGCGTGTAAAGTCGGAACAGAGGCCACAACAAACCGTTCCGGCTGTAGGCTGAAGAAAGTTCCGGTTCAAGTTTACAACCCTTTCAAAGTTATCTAGCTGCACGTGTATACAAGATACGCAATATGCTTGGCAGACCGGTGCAGAATATACGCAAGTAACTGGCCGTGCAATCGGGATCTCGTAACTCGTAGGCTATTCGGGCCGCATCACAGTCCAATATCAGTAAAAACACTACTCCTGACGCAGTGCATGTACCTAGCTAGCACAGCTAGTTGACAAACAGCTGAAAATTCGGGAGAAAATCCACCTGAATCTGCCGATGTAGTAACATAGCTATATGCGATCATTAGGCCCAGAGTTAGCCAACATAAACTCATAAACAGCGACAAAGAAGATTCGGACAGAATCTAAACGGCTCATTCTAGCTACAAAGATCACACATATGAAGTAGCTGGATGTTTTGGAGGTGGCATTAGTTCACCACCTGTGTAGCTATTAGCTTCAAAATGAAACGTAGGCTACAGGTTTGGTATGTAGGTTTGCACTTGCAGTCCAAAGAGATTGACTCAGTTTTTTAGTAGTGAGGGCAATTTATGCGGGGATATACTAAATGAAGAAAAAAAAAACTAATTGACTGTCAGGTTGCTATGGCAAACAAAACATGAATAAAATATTTTAAATAAGCCTATGCATGAGATACATGTATGTATGTATTTATTTATTTATGACATTCTTATTTAAGAATTCTTATCCTGTGGACCCCAGGTACACTGTTATGCTGGCCAGGTTTCATTAATGTGTCCTGCTGTAGATAAATGCACTGCAATACCGTTTCTGTTTCAGTTTCTTGATACTGCTACACAAAGCATATGATAAAAGGCAAAGCCCAACCAAAGAAACGTTTCCTAATTAAGTTTACATAACTGAAGGAAGTTTTTTCAATAACCTGTCAGTCAGTCTCAAGTTGATGAAAGCAAAGATGATAGTTTCAGCAGTTCTAAAATAAAGAGCAAGTTGTATACTATAGTTTAATTTTTTAATTGGAATCCCTTTTGACATTTACCATAGTTATGAAAACAGGAGTAATGGGTAAAATATTTTGTTACACGTTTTATCTTTTTGGTTTAGCGGTTTCTTAAATGGGAGCCACTCTTAAGGAGAGAAACAGACAGTTACTTCAGACTGAATGGGTAGTGTTCATTATATTCCAGATAGGCAGCTGGGTGGTGGAAATATTTGTGCGTCACTGTTCAGGGAGGTATTGTGAAGTTTCAGTGGTTTGTGTTTATGTGTCTATCTGACAACATTGCCTGGTATGTGCAAAGAAAATTCTATCAGTTTAGAGGTCACAGGGTTTTGCTGTTGTAGTCAGCTAAGCCAAACATGATGGCTAGCTAAAATAGTTTGATATCTATGTTTAGCTGTATTACTATATATTTTTCTTTGCTGTTTACAGATTATTTACTTTACGGATTATTTTGCACATTTATAGGTGCACATTTTACCCTGTTAAATTGTGGTTGCTGGCTAATTGTCAAAGTTGTGTTTGTGCTTAAAATTTGCCTCTGAATTCAAATACTTTGAATTTGAATTCAGAGGCAAATAAGTGTTAGTCACAGTCATAGCCCAGTCTGTCTATTTCTATCAAAATTGGTTTGAAATCTGCAGATTTGACCCAGGCATATCTCCAAACTGACTTTCAGTCACTATTTGTTCTTTGAAGTAGACATGGCTTGAGAGCTAAATGATTTCTGTTGCTTCTTCTGGTGCCGTGCAGAAAACTCTGACTTCTTTCTAATATATTTCTATAATTTGCTCCTGATGTACTCCTTAATGCTCTGACTGAGTACAATATATGTTTATTGAGCACAAGACTTTTGCTTTGTCTGCCATATACTGTTGATCTGGCCAAGGTCAGACTTCTGTTCAGATATTAATTTCAAGCTCAGCTGACAAATATTTACATCTTGCGAGAAACTAAAACAGTGCATCCATTTATATGGTGTAATTCAAGGCTCAGTCGTAATGATCTCAATGCCCTGTAACTCAGAACTGTTCTCTTTTACATCAGTTTTATAACCATGTGTTACATTTCCATCCATCTGTCGTCTTGCTCACCTGGCTAGCATTAGGTAATCATCTGAATTACAGAGGGGATGTTTGTTGCTAGGTTTGTGAATTTTTCCCATAGATCTTCCAGTCTGTACTTATTATTGCCAGTAGGTCTGATATGAATTGTCCACTAGTTCCTCCCCTCCCCAGATGTTACCAATCTGTTAGTTAATCTATTGTCAGTCAGGAGGGTGCATGTCAACAGTAAAATGTAGTCTTCGACAAACGTGCCCCCCGAAAACTGTTCAAAATGAAAGAGTACTAGGTCATATTGGATGATGTTGTGGGAAGGTTGGGGCATTCTCTTTCCCATTCCAAGCTCTTTTGTTGAAGCAATGGCCAGCTTGCAGAGGAGCAGCCTGCTTTGTGGAGCAGCACATGGAACTTAATGTGATTGCAGAGAAATGATTGCCTCCGATTCAATGCAGACATTGCTGTTAAATGATTAATTTTTATGTCATAATGTGAAGCTTGTTCATTTAATTACTTCAGTGTATTATTGCTATGGTGGATTGTTTCATTAATATTGTTTGTACCTTTATGCCCATCTGATCTTGTCAATATATTCAGTGAAGAATGCAGTGCGACTGTTCACAATACAGAAAGATGTTGCAGTGTAGTGTAACTTCTGTAAGTGGTCAAAATTTTTTCAGTTGGAGTTTAGCTTTCTAAATAGAGAGGATGAAGAAGTTTAATATATTTAGCTAGCAGTATAAATACAGATCAGTTTACAGTTTTAAGCAACAAGGGCTGATTGAAGTTGGCTTGAATAGGCTTCGGTGTGCAACATTTTTTTCTACATGAACTAGCTGCTAGCAGTAGTATTAGAGGAGTTTGTTAATATAACTAGACAAGTTCACTGATCGTGTTCTTGCAAGCTATCACATTGAGATAACTAAAAGGCTAGCTTTGTTAGCCTGCAACTAAGTTAATGCTGTCTGTCTAGCAGGGTTAGTTTAATTGAGTTATTATAAGAAATATATCTTCATCCTTTTAACAAAACACAATTTTCCTGAATCTAAATCACATCCAGCAAGCCTGCTACAAGTGTGAATAGTATACAGTTACATACTGTGAGCAGCTAGCTACCTGGAAACCAGCAGACTTTGTTAGCAAGCTAGCTAATGTTAATGTTATTGGAGCATTATGAAATTTAGCTGTTGTAACAAAATGCAAGTTAGGTTAATGACCAAGACTTTCATAGTGTAAAGCCTAGGCTTTTAAGCAGGCCTATTCATTATTTTTTGGAAGCACCCTTTTTGTTAAATACATGCAGTAGTGTTATGTTAGGAAGTATTTGCAAAAATAATAGGCCTGTTCTTTTTTTTTAATAAACACCTTGTTTCATTAAATAACTGTTGTTTCTTATGTGTCAGCATTTTGAAACAAGTTAGGCTTCTATTGACAGGGCTTGTTGTGATGAAGCATGATGACAGAGCTTCCTTAACCTGCAAAGCCCGCAAAGATGACTAAAATGATAGTGTTGAGAAATGTATCAACCAGTGCACATTTGTTTGTTGTTCTCTCATGATCTGTGTTAAAGTGATTGGTACATTTTGAAATCTTCATAAGTTTTTTAAAAAAAACATTACCCTTACCATATTTCATACTCCACAAATAGCGATTAGTTAATTATTGGCCATCTCCGCCATCAACAAATCATCCGACAGAAATATGTGTCATTTACATCCCTAGTTTCCAGTCTTAGCCTCGGGCAAGCAGCACACCATATGAGGCTCCATTTTACAAGTGCCCTGTGCTGTCTGAATCTCATATTCCCATTCAGTGGTGTTATTTTTTAACAGCACCAGGACAGGAGTGGGAATTGCAAAACCCTTTGGTGCTCACCTTACTTTAATCCACTTTGAGTAAGAAGTTCCAAGTTTCTGTACATTCATATCACAAAGAAGACACAAGAGAAAGATTACAGTCAAGGTGATTCCTGTCACAATGGTTCATACACCTCAGCCACATAACTATATAATGGATTCAGTGAAAATGAACAAGTGTTATAGATATGTACCCATTTCATGTAATATTTCTTTTAGGTCATGTTCACATAATGTTGTATATAGGTGGTATCATTTAAGCTGTGTTTGTTTTGTTGCTTTTTCATGGTTGAGATTTTGAGCTGGCTCCAGTTTTCACACAGTGTAATTAATTAGAGGGAGGAGACATGAATGCCTGGATTGACAGGCAGTGGTAGTAAGGTGCTGTCAGAGCTGACAAATAAATAGGAAGGAGGAGTTAAACAGCATAGTGCTCTTGGTTACATGAAAGTGAGTGAGTATGTGTGGGTGTGTGGTGTTGGTGCCATGTCACAGATCATGCTTTGCTGAAGCCTTCTCACCCCTTTGGGGTAGATTTCCCTCAGATTACCGGTTTGGTGATCTCTCCTTCCTCACTTCTCAGCAGACCCATGATTATCCCATCCCTCGGCATAAATTGTCTTGTAATGGAGACGTCAGTGTCACCAGTCACTAGCATGTTGGTTCCCATCAAGCATTTGTGTCACAGCAGATCAGCATTTACCTGGTGAAAGTCATGCAATGGAGCAGTTTATTGTGATGCTTCCACTGCAGTCATATAGTCAAGAGAAGAGGGTTGGATGTTTTCGGATCTCGTGCCAAAGTCCAAAGTGTGCAAAGAAGGGCAATCCCTTTAAGGAGCTTGAACACCCTTTGCAAACTGATTGGGTTTGAAGGATGGCTGGAGTATTTTTTTTTTAATCCAGTGAGATTGTTTTCTTCAAAGGGATTTTGGATTTTCTTTTGTTAGACACAAACAATTAGGCTACCTCTAAAAATATCATTCTTACCAGGAAAGGATACGTCTTTAAAAATTGAAAAGAACTACATCATCATGCGTCTACAATACCAACTAGACATGTGTTTTTTATTATTATTCAGAAGTCATTTATTCGGTGATAAAATGATTGTGTTTTATCACTCGGTCAAAAGTCAATTATTGTACTACCTGTACATATAAAGTGATATTATTATGCCCATTGCAAGAGTAGCTAGACTTATTTTAGGTTTAGTTGAGTCTTTTTATAAACCAAACAAATTTACATGTTTTCTTATATGAAAAAGCCTCAGTTTCATTTCCGGAACAGTTGCTGTAAGGATGGTACATATTGTAAATGCTAAATTTAGGTATGGGTGGTCAGATGGTTTAACTGTTGTCCCTTCACAGCTGCATTTTTCTTGCAGTCACCTGTCATCATAGTTCAGTGCTATGACCTACGTAACAAAGTAGTGGAATCCAGCTTCTGTAATGGCATATTTTTCTATTCTTGTTGACGGTAGGTGCCTTTAAGACGCACCATGGTTCCTTTCATTTCCTCACTGTAGCTGATATGTGTGATGTTAGAACCGGATTAGTTCCACTCTCAAGGTTCATCTTTAACAATTACCTATTGTAGCAGGCTCTCGTACAAGAGAATACAAGCAATTTTCTATTCACCCGTGTGGTGGACAAACACTTAACACCAACCGGTATTCTCTGTCTGGTGACTGTTTTGGGGGATGTTTGCACATTCTTTGGTAGACAGTGTCCTTCCTACTATGTCAGCGAAAAGCAAAATTTAGAGGAGGAATGGATTTGATTTTAAAATGTGTGCTCTATTAAGTGTGTTTCAGTCACCTGAAGTTGAATCTCTGCTGTTTTTGTCATCCCTTTATGGCTCCTTGTCTTGACCTGGAATTTCACCTTGGACCAAGAGGTCCTTTTATGTTGTGGTTAGATGAAGAATTTGTGCATCCCTTCTTCTTTTCCTTTCTCATGCGTACCTCTTCCTAAACAGATGATTTGATGGCTATAATTCTCACTGCCCACTCTTTTTTAGCTCTTTTTAGCTTTTTGCTCTGTCACACTGTCTCACACCATCTTGTTTCCTGCGCCCTCTCTCTCTTTTTCTCTCTCCCCCCCCCCCCTCTCTCTATGCACCCCCCACTCCCCCGTGTCTCTCGCTCTCCCTCTCCCCTGGAGTCTATTTCTTCCCTTCCTCTATTCAGATTTTCTTTATTCTCGGTTCTGAATGGTTGTGGAACTTTTTAAACGAAAGGGGAAGGGGAAGGAGAAGGAGTAGAGGGAGGGGTTTAGTTTCGGGTCCTAGCACACCCATGCTCTGCAACACCCGGACTCTGGGAACAGAGTTCCTCTGGCCGAGCCGTAGCGCACCCCTCTCGCCGTCGCTACACGCGTCTTTATGAGGCTCCTCAGGCCTGCCATTGTGTGGTGTAGTTGTCTTCTTGCAAACATGTGGAAGCAAAAGCACCATTGTGTCCTGGTCACTGGACGTGCCTACTAGAAGCCGAGTTCATCGTAGTGTCAGTGCGGATACCCAGGGGCAGAGTCGGACAGGGCAGCGCAATAAACGGCAAGCGCCGTTACCCACCTGACCGAAATGTGTGAGCATAAGTGTGTCCCCATCCGCTGCTGACGGATGCTAGGGAACTAGAGGTACTGTCACACAGAGCCATAGGTCTTTTGGTGTGAATATAAGGAAGAAGAGATGCATCATGGTAAATAAGGGTGGGTCTAAACAGCTTCCACTCCCCTTCCAGTTTGGCATAGTTTAGGGGTCATTTATGTGTGGGAACAGAATCCGTCATGGTACAGAGATCATATTTATGTCACGATGGCTGTAAAGTCTGGACTTGAGGGTTGGAGGCCATTTAAAAATACAGAACTGATCGGGAATGGGATGAAACTTTTTTTTCCTTTAAGAACTAGGGAAAAAATACAATATGACAAAATGAAGGGGAGAGAAAGGTGAAAGATGGATGAAAGTGAAGAGAGATAAAAGCTGGAAAGAGGAGGGTGTGGGAAATAGCAGGAGGAAGGGAGGCAGAGATGAAAGCCAAATGAGAAAGATAAGAACAGGGTGAGAGAGACAGAGAGGGAAACGGAGGGAGAGATAGATGGTGCACCGAACGGAGAGAGGAGTAACCATGGAAACAAGAGGAAGGTACAAAAGGAGAGAGAGGGAGGGAGGGAGGGAGGGAGAGAGAGAGAAAGAGAATGAGAGAGAAAGAGACAAAGGATTCTGAACTAACATAATGGAAGTGAAGGGAAAAACAAAAAGTTACTCCAGAAGAAATTTATAACAGGAGTGGTAGCTAAATACAAACAGCTAGTGAAACCTACCTAAAGGGACACTGGTTTTGTCTCTATCTTTTTACAAGTCTTTGTGAATGAAACTGGCAAAGTGTCTTAATTAGCTTCACATTATTGGGCACTGCAGAGACTATTGAGTGTTAAGAGGCTTCTTTGTTACACCATAGGTCACAAATCCAATGACTGGTAACTTGTTAACAGGAGTGCCCTGCTTGACCCAGGCATAAAACATTGTGTCATTCCATACAAATCCATCACTCAGTTGAACTCACCATTTTTTCTTCCTATTTTTACCAAAATCGTCTGCAAATGCACTTATAGGGGAAAATATTTACTGTGATGTTCAGACCTGGAGGACTACCTGTTCATGAGATACAGGTGACGAAACCTGACCAATGTGAGACCACCCTCTGCCCATCCTAATATTGTCGTACCCTCATCCCAGACTGTGATAAAACAGTTGTGACATGGTTTTAAATCTAATAATTGATAGAAATGGAAACCATGTCCTGAATTGCTGTAGCTTTGAAATTAGTTATACTGTCTTTAGATGTGTTCTCTCCCAGACTCATGTCTACATATAGCTTGCTAGTTTCACAGTGGCAGTAGGTGGTATTTATACAGTATAGTATAATCCAAGGGACTCAAATCAGCTAATAGTGGGACAATAATTAATCTCATCCACCACCAATCGCTCCCATCTGAGTATTGCATTGAAACTAATCACTGTCGGAACATTTTTGGCACAACAGTTATGATGGAGAAAGAAGGATTTGATGACCCAGTTGGTCTGGGGGACCATCAGATGGCTAGATGGAGAGCGCCAGACCTGGAATTTCGCCAAGGCGCCAGGGTGCAAGCTCCTACTGTTTGTGACAAATGCCACGAGATCTTTAATTACTACAGTGTGTCAGGGCCAAGGTCTTGGTGACGTTTTTTTCAGTATGTAATTTAAAAAAAAAAAAAAAAAACTTTGTCTGGACTGGAAGCAGACAGAACCTTGTGATTCCTATTGTCTTTTCTTTCAGCTTGAAGGAGAACCAAGTGGAATGAAACTGTGCTGCTTCAGCAACAAAAAGTTAGCAAACTGAAATCAGGAGCATAGTTGGAGTTTCCATGTCCATTGGCAGACATAGCCAATTACAAAGAAACTATCAAGTTTCTTGAAAAAGATGGTGGACAACATAATGGTAAAAATCAGACAGGCAAATACCTGATTTTCAAGAAGTATCCACTCTTAGTTTCACTAAAGGTATGACTGTTTTATCTTTGATTTCTTATTCTTCATTAGACGACTGAATTGCCTTCTTGTAATGTGTTATAATCTTGTAATGGCCTTTAACTCAAAAGTTGTTATTGTTATCACTGATGTTGTAGTGTAGCCCCTGTCACCTGGTGTTTAAACCGTCTCCTCACTTTTTCCCATTTCTCCAAATACTTACACTTCGTGCCATAAGATATGGCCACTTGGCCAGAGTTCAGTTTAGCCAGGTTGGTTTGCCTGGTCGCCATTCTGTTGAAGAAGTGTGATACCTCTCAGTTTTGCCTGACAGTCTGGGCCTGGTGATGGACGGGGGTAGCTGGGAGTGGAAGGAGAAAGTATGGATCTGACAGGGACCCTGCTAGCTTTTTGGATTAGTGTTCTGGATCTTCCTGGCCACGGTCCCAATTTTGGAAACAAGGTTTATGTTCTTTGACATCCTCTTGGAAGTTTTGGGATGTGATTATATATAAATGAAATCAAAATGTTTCTCTTTTGCTAATATTTGTCTACCCATATTTCATTTAAGGTTTAATTGTGACATAAATGTCTTGTGTCAGTTCCTGTAACGTTTAATTTTACACACGACAGTGACTATGAAGCAGGCTTTGTTTGCATGCGCTGTAGGTGAATTTTAAAAAAGCACAAAGCACAATATAATTAAGCAAATAAAA
Source organism: Megalops cyprinoides (assembly GCF_013368585.1). NCBI lineage: Eukaryota > Metazoa > Chordata > Actinopteri > Elopiformes > Megalopidae > Megalops > Megalops cyprinoides. The sequence goes on along the minus strand of NC_050595.1, from coordinate 19,879,523 downwards.
TGAAGCACCAGTCTGACATGGCTATTAAATTATAATTGTAAGCTGAACTACTAAACACCCCTGTCTAACTGGGCCTCCGTTCCAAACTTTCTGTAAGATGTTGAAAAGTAATTGAAAATTAATCCTAGGGTAAGTGTTTAGTTGGGCATTGTATACTCCTAGTAAAGCCTGGTGCTTGGCTGATGACAAAAGTGCACCTAATACAGAGCAGGAGTTGGCAGACTGCCCCTAGTGGCAGGGATGAGTGTTAGCTCTTATTCCAGTTGTCCATTAAGTAGTGAGAAATTCTGGTGCTCAAGTTGATTGGGCGCATGAGTCCCCCACTGTTTTTGATTGATTGATCTCGGTGCATACATTATCTCAGTTTAGAGCATGGTTGTCACCATTGTCATAGTGCCTGCAGGGCTGATTTTAAAGTGTGGGTGCTGGAGAAGCAGAGCAGAAATAACTGCAGCAGAACTCGTGGGGAAGTCCAGATTCGGTATTACCAGGGCCATTTGGGAGACCATAAGATCAATCTTTGAAACCTCTGATGGAACCATATCAATTTTTCCTGTGATTTGCACTGGTTTTTGGAACCAAATCCTTTGTCTTTAGATTACTGACATTACTGCAAAAATAAAGAATAGAGGTAGATGTTATACTCATGTTTGGATGGCTGTCAGATCTTATCCCAATTTCTGTGGTGTACTGGGGGGGGCGTGATTACCCCAATCCGTTCCTCTAATGCAGAGTGCCAAGCAGGGGGCAGTAGGTACCATTTTTAAAGTCTTATTGGAGAAGGACTGAACTCATGACCCTTATGGAAAGGAAGCAGCATCATTTTTGAACTGAAAGAATACTGCACAGTGCCACAGAGTGATGCATATATAGCAGTACAGATCAAATGAATTTGAATGAGGTTCATGAGTCAAAGCTAAGCTATGCTGTTAGTCTGTATACTCTTAGACACATATATTTTACATTGGTATTCATGTATGTATATTTATATAGATTGAGAGACAGAAAGGGCCTTTTTTTTACTCTAGTTGGTCTCTCTATTTCTCTTTCCCTTCCCCCTCTATTTTTCTCTTCTCTCTCTCTCTCCCTCTCTGTTTCTGTCTCGCTTCTTTCCCCCCTCCCTTTCCCTTCTCTCTCTTGATCTCTCCTCCCCTCTCCCTCGCTCTCTTGCTCTCTCTCTCTCTCTCTCTCTCTCTCTCTCCCCCTCTCCCTCTCCCTCTCTCCCTCTCCCTCTCCCTCTCCCTCTCTCTTCTCATTTATCCCCCCCCCCCCCCTTCGGTCTTGCTGTCTCACTCCCCTCTTTCTCTCTCCCTCTCTCCCCCCCTTCCTTCTCATTCACTGTCTATCTCTCTCCCCTTTGCTCTCTCATTCTCTTTCTTTCTCTTGCTTTCCTCCCTCCCTGCTCGCCTTCTTTCTCCTTCGCTCTTCCCTTAGCCCTGTTTCTCTCTCTCTCTCCCTTCCTTTTGTGCTCTCTCTCTCTCACTCTCCCTCTTGCTCAGTTTCTCTCTCTCTCTCTCTTTCACACTCCCCTTGCTCTCCCCCCTCTCTCTCTGTCTCACTCACTCACTCACCCCCCCATATCCTCTTTGCTGAAAGCTCTTCTCCTCTCCTCCCTCATCTCTCTTTCTCCGTGTGTTCTCTCTTTTTCCCTGCTCTCTGTTCTGAGCTGTTTTTCTCTCTGCTGCAGGCATTTCAATCCCGATATTTTCTCTGCTAAATTATCCTCAATGCTGAATCGATATTCATTTCATTTAGGATCTCTGTCTGTCTGACTGTCTGTCTGTCTGTCTGTCACTAACATGTGTTGGTGAATCTCTAAATATCAAAACAATATCAAATTGTCAAAGCCAACATTTAAGTTGCCAATGTACAGCAACTTGGTTCTGTAGAATATGTTTGATTGTGTACAAATGTCCTGGAAAGAGCAAAAAACTTTGTTTTCCAGGATTTGGGTAGGGAATGACCAAATTTGGTTAGGAAGTTGCTATTTACCACACTGAGTGGGGAAGAGCTCAAATGACAATGATGCTAATGAGTGCTGGACAGCTGAAAGTCCATTCAGATGCGGACCGTGGAAGAACACCTCCTGAATCAGATTCACCCAGGTCGGGAGGTCCAGACAGAGATGTGGGGCACGCTGAGGTTTAAATTTTGGCTTTTACCATGTGCAACATTTTGATTCAAGCTGTGCAATTTGTCTGCCGTGGTAAAATTTCCTGCTGTGTTTTTGGAGTGGGGGGGTGGAGGGGGGGGCTTAATTAGCCCTGTAACTGTAGCTAATTATCCTTGAGGAACACTGGCTTTGCATGCGCTGAGGAGCACACTCGGTATTATACACAGAGTAGGTGTCAGGCTCTTTGCTGTCTGCTTTCAGACACATGTCGGGAGATGACGGATTCCTTGCAGGAATGTAAACTAGATTAACCAGGTGACTGATAGTGTTCTCAGGCTGGGAGTCATAGGGGGAAATGTACCGTGCACAGGCAGCAACTTCTTGGCTTTCCAATGAGATGAACCAAACAAGAGGTTTGGGGCTGGGGGTGGGGGTGGGTGGGGGATGGAGGGCAGCGAGTTGGATCATTTCCTCCTTTAAAGTATCACCTTTGCAGCAGCTGAAAAGTCGAGCAGTTGAGCTCTTTCTGTCCCTCCACGTGCATGAATGTTGAAAGTCCTCCTTTGACTCTCCAGGTCGGGGTTGGCGTGGCACTGGACTGGGTTTTCAGATTCAGTAGCTGGGCACTGCCCTGTTGTGGGGTGTTTCAGTGCTCAATCAAGCTGAACTAAGATGTCTGGACCCCGAACCCCCACCACCCCCTCACCAGCTGGAGCTTACTCTCACTGATCAGGGCAGGGAGAGAACCCTCACCGAACTATTTACTGGGTGTGTGTGTGTGTGTGTGTGTGTGTGTGTGTGTGTGTGTGTGTGTGTGTGTGTGTGTTCACATGTGCATGTATATGTGCATGCATGTTTGTGTATATGTGTGCATGTGTGTTTTGAAGTATAGTGTATGGAGCTGACCACTGCAAAATGAAATGTTTGTCCTGATATAATGCACTGTATCAACACCCCTCACAACATGCTATCCTGCATGCCCAGAAATGACATCAAGACTGTCAGTATCAATGCATTATCAGTAGGGGAACAAACTTCTGGAACCACATCCTTAAACTACAACGGTCTAGTTTCGGAGTTGCAGAGCGATCAGACGAAATGAGACGTGCCTGGTGGCACATGCTATCAGGTCTGGGGCTTTGGGTGGAAATCTCAAATGAGTCTCAGTTTCTCCCAGCAGGCTTAGGCTGGGCTTCTGCTGGCCTCCCTCTCCTCTCCCCTTGCGCAGAACCCCTGTAGAGGTAGAGGATTCTGGGAAGACGGGCAGTGTTAGTTATTCTCTGTGAATGCGGCCTCTCCCTCGCTGTGTTGGCGACACCAGTTTGCGGCAGCCCCATACGCCAGTGCAAATGGGCGAAATGGAGAGTAGGTAGTTTTTGAAGATGTGGGCCTGGAATAACGCCAAGGTGTTTGTGTGTGTGTGTGTGTTTTTTCTCTCTCTCTCAGCCCCATCTTTGTGTTCTCTCTCGCTGCGTTTTTCCCACAGGCGGGTTGCAAGTGTTGTTTTATGTACGAGTCCCTTGTTGTTCCTTCCATCTTGTTTCTTTCTCTCTTTCTCCTTTTTTTTTCTTTGGCTCTTTATCTCTTTGGTTCTTCCCTCATACTCTCCATCTTTCTCCCATCTTTTTGTTCCTTCGGCTTCCTGCTATCTCTCCCCCTCACTCGCTCACTCCCTCTCTCTCAGTATCTCTCTCCCTCACTCAATATCTTTCAATTCTCTTCAAACTTGTTTTCATTTTTCTTTTTTTTCCCTCCAAGTTTCCCCTCCTTTCTTGCAAAGAGGAAACCGGTAGTGCTTTACCCTCTGATTGTGTGCCTTTTGGCCACAGTGACCCTCGGAGTCAAGTTGTTTTTACTTCAGCTGAACTGGGATCCCTGTTAAAAATGGAAATTTCTAAAATGAAGCCTTATTTCAAAGTATGAGAAGCCGCCTTCACGCCACTGTGCAGGTTTCACCGTGTACGCATTGGACTGACCACCTGACTTAGCTGTCAGGTACTGTGGGTGCTGTTTACAGGCAAAGCCCAACAGAAATCTGGAAGTTTAATAGTTAATTTCTTCCCTTGCTGTTTTTCCTTTTCCTCTCTCTCTCCCTTTCTCTCTCTCTCTCTTTCTCTCTCTCCTCCCTTTCTGCACTCCCCCTCTCTCACTTGCTGATGGACTATTCTTTTTATTTTCACACTCCCCCATCCCCTTTTTTTCTTCTCTCCCCTTTCTCCTCTCGCTCTCCCTCCCCCTTCTCTCTCTTTCACTGTGTTCTCTTTTTCACCCTCCCTTCCCTCTATCTTTCTTCCCATCCCCCAGCTCTCTCTCCCCCTCTCTCTCTTTCTCCTTCCTTCTCTCTCTCTCTCTCTCTCTCTGACCTCCTGCCTCTCCCTCCCCCATTCTCTCCTCTCCTCTCTTCCTCATTTTTGCTGTATTCTTCCCTTCCCCCTCTCCCTCCCTCCCTTCCTCCTTCCCTCCCCTCCCTTCTTCCCTCCCCTCTCTACCTCTCTGTCTGACTCTACCCTCTCCCTCCCTTTTTTCTCTCACTCTTTCGCTCCCATGTCTGCTTCGCTCCCTCCCTCCCTCCATTCTGCTTCTCTCTCTCTCCCTCTTCTCTTTCTATCTCTCTCTCCTCCCTTCTCTTTCTTTCTCTCTCCCACTTATTACATGGTCCAGATTTTAGACTTGCTTCACTTCAGGGTGCCCCACTGTTTAATACATTTTTAATTAAGAGACAAATGGATCATGTTTTCTTCACTGGAGTGAGAGATTTAGAGTATATTCGACTGAAACACTGCAAGTGTCTGTCTGACAGTTTGCCAATGACAGACACGCCTTCACCTCTGCTCAGTGTATATGATTGCTGCAAACTTTGAGTTGCTGTGTGGGTCTGTGTGTGTGTGTGTGTGTGTGTGTGTGTGTGTGTGTGTGTGTGTGTGTGTGTGTGTGTGTGTGTGTGTGTATGTGTGTATGTGTGTGTTTGTGTGTGTGTTTGTGTATGTGTGTGTGTGTGGGCGTATGCACGAGTGCGTGCATCCACAGGCATATGTACACATGCATGGGTGTACATCTGCATGCTCTTGTAAGAGAGTTGATGTGTATTTCTTAGAGAATAATAGTATTAATTGTGCATATGTGTTTGACTCAGTTTTTGTTTGTGCTTGTGTGAGTGTGTTTGTGTAACAGAGGGTCATGCAGGATTGTGTTGTGGGGAGAGAGAGAGGGAGAGAGGGAGAGAGAAAGAGAGAGAGACAGCGGGTGATACAAAATTGTGTGTGTGTGCCTGTGTGTGTGTGGAGAGGCACAGTAGGTTCTGATAACGGCAGCAGTGGGAGGAGGATGAGCATATAGGCCCGCCCCTTCCCCTCCACAGATATAAATAGGAGCAGGGTTTTTTCGCCCTACTCATTTCTCTTGAAGGATGAGATCCCTGAAACACCTAAAGCCGCACACCAGGAGCAATGTGGTGAGTTCTCAGGTTTGAGTCGGACCGCATTTACTCTGCTGTTTTCCGGGGCAATCTTGCTGCATATAGGCTTTAATAGGTCAACAGCCTCATTCTCTTTTTTTGTTTGGTTTTGTTTTTTTTTGTTTTGTTGTTGGTGTTTTTTTTTTGGTAGTGCAGAATACAATGTGAACCTCTCCTAATGATTAGAGTTTAGCTGCACTATTCTCATGCACTCTTCCTCCCTCTCTCTCTCATTTAATTTATTATTTTTATTTTCCTGAGCCCAACTATGTATTTTTTTTACTCTGTCTATATCATTCTCAATCCTATCTCTCTTTTTGATCTCTTTTTTTGCTTTCATGTAATGTCTTTCTGTCTTTCATTTTGTCTGCCTTTCATTTTGTGGCTGTTTTTCTCTCTCTCTTCCCCTCCCTCCTCCCCTCCTCTCTCTCTTTCTCTCTCTCTCTCTCTCTCTCTCTCTCTGTCTCTCTCTCTCTCTCTCTCTCTCTCTGTTCCCCCTCCCTCCTCCCCTCCTCTCTCTCTTTCTCTCTCTCTCTCTGTCTCTCTCTCTCTCTCTCTCTGTTCCCCCTCCCTCCTCCCCATCTCTCTCTCGCTTTCTCTCTCTCTCTCTCTCTCTCTCTCTCTCTCCCCCCTCCCTCCCCCTGGTCTCTCTTGCTCTCTCTCCTCTCTCTCTCTCTCTCTCTCTCTGTCCCCTCCCTCTCCCTTCTCTCTCACTCACATGCTCACTCACTCAATCTCTCTCTCTCCCTCCTCCCCCTCTCTCTCCTCTCTCTCCAATCACTCTCTCTCTCTCCTCTCTGCCTGCTCTCTCCTATCTCTGTCTTTCCCTTACACACTCTCTCCATCTCCCCTCTTTCCTACTACCTTAAAATCAGTAATTATAAATTATGTGGCATATCAGGGCATCTAGGTTCTTTCTCTCTCCCTCCCTCTCTCTCTCTCTTCCCTCTACTCCTGTGTGTAACTCTGAATCAGACTGGAGCAGTGAACGGGTGCTGCTTCCTGTGCTGCTTCACTGTCACTCGTGTCACTTTTAGACTCGGGGCTCTCTCACAAATTTACCCATCAGGCTTTGCATATGGGCCAAGCTTCGGGCTTGAAAGAGGTGTGTGCTCTGGATCGTAAGCCATGACTCTATAAACTGGTTCTGCTGTGGTAGGTAGTGCTTTAGCCCTGATCACACAGCATCACGTGTCACAATAATAATAAAATATGTAAACGGCTTGCGCTGAAATGAATAGAGCCGTTTACTCTAGAGTGACAGCCATAAACATAACCTTGAACAGCATATATATTTGGGGTCCCTCTCAGAGTTATTGTTTAGAACAGTGTTCCGACAGTAAAGTATGTCATACTTACCAGCGCCCTTTTTAATGAAAAGCTGGAGCAGAGGCTGTGACAGAGTTCAATTACTAAAAAGATGTTGATGTACAGGTGTGTAAATGGTGAAAAAAGTGCTCCAAAGTTGCTTCTGGCAAGCTATAGATGGTTATTGTAACAGTTTATCCTTCAGAGTATTGGGCATTAAGGGGACATAAATGAAGATGAGTAGCTTTGTTATATTGGTGGGTGAGGCTGCACAAGGCATTAGTATTGAGCTGTACAGTGCTCACTTGCTGTTATACTGTTTACTGGAGTGTAGGGCATGAGACCTCTGGGACACAGACTTAGAAGTCAGTAGGTCGCAGGTTTAGTGGGGTGTTTTTTAACCTCAGTTGCTTCAGTTAACATCTAGCTGCAGAAATAGAAAAGTAAGTGTTTCAGTGTCTGTGTTGTTGGAACAACTGTCTTGTGTTGAACTGTCTGCCCTGAACCCAGAAGGCTGTTGGTTGGATCCCCAGTCACTGTCCATATCAAAGACTGTCTATACAAAAAGCCTCCGTGCTTGGTACTTTAAAAGACACATTAAAAGTGATGGATTGTGGGTAGTTGTCCTGTAATGGGCCGGTGTCCTGACCAGGGAGGTGTACTTGTCCACCAAGCACATTCGCCCCACAGAAATCGGGGCTCGCTCTGTACAGGTGTGGAAGTGGACATAAAATACAAGCTATGTACGTTACCCGCCCTGTGTGAGGGCATCTGTTCAAGTCATGTGACCATGGTTTGCTCACAATCTGACAACCAGTCAGGTTTTGTACCATGCTGTTCGGTGCATCATACTTTTAAACAGTCTGGTTTGAGGGATTGGTGCTTACTGTGGTATTCCTGCTGCACGAAGCTGGTGCACAGTGGCGTTGCATCCTCTGTCGTGACAATGGTGCTGCTGGCCTGTGAGGTCACCCGGGGCTGCGCCGCATGCAGCAGGAAGCACCAGAGACCGTCTGGAGCGGCAGGGCTTCCTGGTCAGGCTCGGACCCCTTTTGAGTTAACCGTGTGAGGAAGGACGCGCCGCACGTACCGAGATCTGTTTAATCTTTCGTCACTCGCGCGTGTGCTTTCTCTGGAGGAGTACAGCCAGACCGTGAGTCCCTCCGGTCACTGTGAGGGAACCTGCGTGTTTCTGAAATGTCGTTAAACTGCTCGACGTCCTGTTTAGGAGAGGTCTGTACTACCGCTTTCTCCCTTCCTATTTATGCAGTAAAGGAAGTGCTGAGAGACTGGCGACTCGGAGACAAAAAGAAACAAACAGCTCGCTCCCGCTGGCGCCTGCCGCTTAAAAGAGATGATATCCGTTTTATTTCTAATTCAAAGTAATTCTGTTTCCGCGGGCTGCTTCGGGTGGTTTTTGCAGAGGTGCGACGCTGTCACCGATCTACAGTGTAAGAGACGCTAGAGTGATTTACAGCCCAGATTACATTCTCGGGGACTCAAGGCACTTGTTTCAAAACGTTTTGATCAGCCTGTTGCATTTCTGCTCTGACGAACTATAGTGGAGTGAAAGCGGGTGCGTGTGCCAGGCGGTCGCCCCGCTGTGTCCTGACTCCCTCTTTCTCTCTCGATCTCCCTGTCCTTGCAGGTGGAGGAGAGCGGGCGCCTGGTTAGATGTTACTCTAAGGTGATGGATCGGCAGGTGGACGCGGGCACGCAGACGGACCCCGTCGTGGTTCTGTCTCTGGCCCAGGCCGCCGTGTTGGGCCTCATTTCCCAGAACGAGGTCTTTGGCGCCACCATCGCGCCGAACGGCTTCTACACTGGAGAGGCCAAGGAGTGCCCCCCTGCCCCCGCGGGGGACATGGAGTACGAGTACGCTGACCAGCTCATCGGCGCCAACGGGGATTACCTGGAGGAGCCGGCGGAGGACGGGGGAGGGCTGCCCCAGGCCATGCCCCCCGGTAGGGAGAGGCGGGGACCGGGGGCGGCCAGCTGTGAGGGCGGAGCCGAAGATCCCGCTGACGGCTTTTCGGAAGCAGGGGTGGAGGTGAAAGGGGAGGGCCAGGAGCTCGCCCTGCTGCCCCCCTGCATTCACATGCTCAACAACCTCATCCCGAGAGAGGGGGTGCAGCTGGTGGACCCCACCACTTACAGGGTAGCCCCGAAGGAGGAGCAGCAGCCCAACAACTGCTGCCCCGACTGCGAGAGGGAGGTGAGGAGCCGGCAGACGGACACACAGCCGGGGGCCGAGCAGTGCCCCCCAGGGGTCGGAGAGGAGGAGGGGGGGCCGCAGGTGCTGGAGCAGCAGGGGGAGCCGGAGGGACAGGAAGAGGAAGGGGAGGAGAACGAGGAGGCGGGGGAGGAGGAGGAGGACAGCGAGAGGCCCCTCACGTCCGGCGAGGAGGACGACGGCGCCGAGATGAGCCGCTACTTCGAGTCCAGCGAGGTGGGCTACGAGTCCGGCGAGATGGGCGTCCCCGGCGACTTTGAGGAGAACGGCCAGGGCCTGATGTGGCCGGAGCCGGCGGACGGCGGCGGCGAGGGCCAGCCGGGCCGGCGCGTGCAGATCGACCGGCTGGACATCAACGTGCAGATCGACGAGTCGTACTGTGTGGACGTGGGGGAGGGGCTGCGGCGCTGGAAGTGCCGCATGTGCGAGAAGTCCTACACCTCCAAATACAACCTGGTCACCCACATCTTGGGCCACAACGGCATCAAGCCGCACGAGTGTCCGCACTGCGGCAAGCTCTTCAAGCAGCCCAGCCACCTGCAGACCCACTTGCTCACCCACCAGGGCACGCGGCCCCACAAGTGCACCGTCTGCAAGAAGGCCTTCACGCAGACCAGCCACCTGAAGCGGCACATGCTGCAGCACACCGACGTCAAGCCCTACAGCTGCCGCTTCTGCCGCCGCGGCTTCGCCTACCCCAGCGAGCTGCGCGCCCACGAGACCAAGCACGAGAGCGGCCGCTGCCACGTCTGCCCGCAGTGCGGCATGGAGCTGCCCAGCCTGGCCCACCTCAAGCGGCACCAGACCAGCCACCAGGGCCCCACCACCTACCAGTGCTCCGAGTGCAACAAGTCCTTCGCCTACCGCAGCCAGCTGCAGAACCACCTGATGAAGCACCAGAACGTGCGGCCCTTCGTCTGCGCCGAGTGCGGCATGGAGTTCGTCCAGATCCACCACCTCAAGCAGCACGCTCTCACTCACAAGGTACTGACTCAGCAGGCCGTCACACACAAGGTACTGAAACCACACGCGCTTGTGTTACACCCCACCCCACCCCATCACACCCCTACCCCCCCTTGCTTGCTTGTTTGTGGCCCTCTTCACTGTTGAAGCCCCTGTCTGACAATGCGGGAGGTTTAATAAGCCTGCACAAGGGAACTTTGTCCTTAAGACTGCTGCCTCTCACAGACAAAGCTGAGTTTCAGTTCAATGTGACCACTCAGTGCCTCCCTCATTTCCTCTTCTCTCCTCGTGCGCCGGACACAGTGGTCTGTGCTTTATGCTGTTAAGTCTAACGTCCCCCAGACACTGCCAATAATGAAACCTCACGGCCAGGCAGCCTGTGCCGTTGTATGATTATTCACAGGTGATGATGGCTCAGTTTACAGCCGCATTCAAAAAAATGTTTGCAAAGTCAACAGCCTTTCGTTCGGTTATTATAACGCCACTGTGAGGGGCTGGCTGAAATGTGAGCAGCTTTGTGCAAGGGTTTTGTGCAAGCTGGCCTCTTTGTAGAGAATGGCAGTGTCAGTGTGGCTGGTAATCGTGTTGTAGCGCCCCCTGGTGATAGATGTTGAAAACCTCTCCAGAGCAGGCACTGGGTGGAGCTGAAGTGAGAGGCAGTCAGAAATGGCTGCAATACCAGGAACAGCAGATTAGCACACCTGCTTACCTGGCAGCGGAGTTCAGTTACAGCCCTATTTGATTGTTTGTGTGCGTGTATGCAAGTGTGTGTTTGTGTGTGTCTTCTGTGTGTCTTCTGTGTTATTGAACACCATATTACTCTCTATTGCAACCTGAATTGCATGCATTTCATTTCCATGTAATTCCACTATTGTTGGAAAATATGGAGTTATTCTACAAGTCAAACCTAATTTATTAAAAAAAAAAACAGCTTGTTATACAGGTCATTCATTAATTATGTTATTAGCTTTATTAGCACACTGCCTTGATGTGTGGTTGGTATGTCATGCTTAACACTTTCCATAGGGTTCATTTCAGCATTTATTGACTGCATCCACAGAGCATACTACAGTTACTATTAGATATATACATATAGATATAGCTAATATTAGATATTAGATATAGCTATAGATTAGATCTCCTGTGGTAATGAATTAGGCCAGTTTTTGAGAAAATTACAGTCTTTCAATGCTGTTTTGATATGTGTTATTTGTAGTCAAAATGTGTTTTATGAACAAAATTAAGATAAAACATTTTTACATAAATGAAATATTAATATGGTAAAAATGGGTAGCAGTGTATTATAGTGGTAAGGAGCAGGACTTGTAACTGAAAGGTTGCCGGTTCGATTCCCTGCCTGGGCACTGCTGTTGTACCATTGGGCAAGGGACTTAACCCAGAATTGCTTCAGTAAATATCCAGCAGTATAAATGGGTAACATGTGGAAAAAAAAACCTACGTAAGTCGCTCTGGATAAGAACGTCTGCTAAATTCCAGTAATGTAATGTAGTGTAATATATTTGTCAGAGGTCCCAGCTAAACTTTCCTCCTACATTACGTTATTTTTCTCACTGTTTATTTTCTCAGGGAATGAAAGGATTCAGGTGTGACGTGTGCTCGCGGGAGTTCACCCTGTCAGCCAACCTGAAGCGGCACATGCTGATCCACGCCAGCGTGCGGCCCTACCAGTGTCACGTCTGTTTCAAAACCTTCGTCCAGAAGCAGACGCTCAAGACGCACATGATCGTCCACCTGCCCGTGAAGCCCTTCAAGTGCAAGGTGAGTGGGGGAGAGGGGTGGGAGGGGTCTTTAATGTACGGCCACTCATTCCTAAATTACTTCTTCATCGAGCTAATTTTGCTTTGTGAGACCTGAGTGTGCTGAAGTCTTAGAGATGAAAATCTTGCTGAAAGGTGACCCTGCCTTTTGGGACTTGAGTAGGCACATCTGTTGGCAAAACAAATTCAACCAATAATAAGCAGAACATGGAGTCTTACTGTGATGGCAACATAGTCCAGCTGGAGTTGGCTATATGTTTGCCTGGCTTTGGTGGTATGCAGAACTTCTCGAAACTGTACTAGCTAGCTATCTTGCTGAAAAAATGACAACTGCGCTTCCGGATTCAGTTCAAAACTACAGAAAATGTAGAATAACAATATCTGATAGCTCCTCCCTGATCTTCACTGTTCCCCCTTGGGTCAGGGACACAAGTTAGGCTACACAGCACTTCAGCCCAAATACCTTTTCCATACTATTTCCCTGGTTTTGGGTTCCGGCAATCAACGTTGTGCCAGTGTGACTGGATCTTAAGAAATCTGCTTCCTGCTTTGGCCCTACAGGTGTGCGGGAAGTCCTTCAACCGAATGTACAACCTCCTGGGCCACATGCACCTCCACGCCGGCAGCAAGCCCTTCAAGTGCCCTTACTGCTCCAGCAAGTTCAACCTGAAGGGAAACCTCAGCCGGCACATGAAGGTCAAGCACGGCATATCAGACACCTCCCCCGACGGACAAGGTGAGGGGCAGCATGACTGCAATCCCATAATGCACCGCTCTGTACCCAACAGGTGAATGCGTAGGATAGTCACCCTATTTTGGTTTGGCTGTGTCAAAAATTGAATAATTTGATTTGTCCCAGTGTGTTGCCTACCCATGATAGGATGAATTTTCTGAATCAAGGTCCAATCTCCACTAAATTCTGCACTTTTTAGCCTTTTCCCACCCAAGAGGCACATGTGACTGACAGTACATTAATAGTGTTGGTATCTGATGTTGTCAGGGTAGGTTAGTTCTCCATAACTCATACTCTTCCTGCATGTCAATTCCACCAAACTATGTCCTGTTTGCTTCACACTAAAATCATCAGCCACCCCTGTGCGTGGTTTGCAACGGATACCAGCCGACACATTGACAGAGGAAGCAGGACATGCCAAACACTCATTGAGATCATCACTTAATCTAAGATTCACTAATTCCGGTGTTATGAGCAGCCTACTCCAGAGTCTACCCACCTGTGCCTGTTGTTTTTTTACAATCTTTACTTTAAATAAATTAGCGTATCAGTCTCGCACTGCTGCCGCAGGATTTTGAATGAATCGGGGTGTACCGCGTGTGCGGCGTATCTGAGGGTGTCTTTGTGCCATCTGCCGGGAGTGCGGGGCGTGTAATCCGGCGCTTCGCCGCGCTGTTCTGTATCTGCAGTGTGGTGGAGATGAAGCGAGCCTGTCAGTACGGGTGGAGAGAGCGGGGGACTGCGCGCGGTGATAACAGCGGCAAGGGGGGGGGGGGGGGGGCTGGAGCCGGGGAGCTATTTTAAGACTTCAGCCAACTATGAGCCACATATATACACGTTCATATTCATTTTCTGGATAATCAGGCGATAAATCATAGATCAAATGCTTGAATATTCAGGTCAATGCCAACAGCAGACATGACATGCTCAATTTTTTTACCACCATTTTATGATTGTTTTCTTTTCTGAGGAAACCTTTGATACCTTTCAGTCTATGCCTGGCCAGGGTCATGACCCTGGTTCTAGTGAGCTTGCAGCAGCTTCATATCGGTGCTGAAGCAGCACAGTGTCCATATCGCACGGTTCTTGTTTAGGCCGACAGAAGAGTGTGCAGTATAGGTAGTGGTTCAGGAGCGTGTCTGTTAATGTTAAGTTTACCACTTCAGTTCCTGTGGGGCTCTGCTGCTGTATGCTTAAGCAGGGCACTTAACCCAGATTGCTTTAGTACGTGTCCAGCTGTGTAGATGGATGACATGTAAACTATGATTCTCACTCTGGATATGGGTGTCTGCTAAGCAAATAAATCATGTAGATCACATAATGTAACTACATGGTTCCAGTGCAGCTGGTGTGTTGAGTGACAGGGAACTAAAATGTGTGCATGCACGTATATGTCCGTTTTTCCCTCTGTAGATGCACTCCCTGAAATCGAAGGCCAGGAGGACTTCGAGGAGGAGAACTTCGACTTCTCAGCACAGGAGAACCTTGCCGGTAACAATGCACAAGAAATGGCAAAACTGTCCGAGGGAGCCATGCAGGAAATGGACTACTACTCCTTTGGCAAGGAGGCCGAACGCTACAACACTGCATAAGCTGGTGGCAGACTGAAATGAACCAATAGGGAGGAATGAACTAAACATAAAAATGCCAGTACTGGCTGCTGCGGGCACTGTATGGGTTGCAAGGCCCTAATACCACATGAACTAATCTGTTCTGATGGACATCCCTGCAGGGAGAAGAGTGTTTAAAGGAAGCCATTTTGGCTCAGTTTTCTGTTGGGAGTGTAGTGGGAGCAAGAAATTGGTGATTTGGGTGATGATGGTCCTCTGACCTTGACCAGTGAAGTTTGCCTGAAGTTTCACTGCAGCTTGAAGAAGTCCAAAGTCAGAATATTTCATCAGATATGCTGTATAATATGTAAATTACTTGCCTCCACATTTGAAAGACTGGTTTTGTAGCATCGTGTAAGTCATAGAACAAATTACACAACATATCAAACTAGAGATTTTGGTCCGACTTCTCTCACTTCAGTTATTTAATGTGCCGGCATAGCTGTTGGCACAGTCAGAGAAATTGCTGAAGAGAGGTTGTTTCTTGTGAAAATATGACATTTCAGGGTCATGTTCTGTCAACTAATCACTGATAAAAACCCACAATCTGCTCTGAGGAAGAAGCTGTGGGACAGGAACTGTCGAGAAAACTTTTTTTTTCACCTCATTGAAATGTGAAATAAGTGTACAGAAGGGGAACCAATAATCTCTCTACATCTTAAGCTTGATGCAAATCGCATTGTCCTATCTTTAAAAAAAAAAACCCGCAGTTGAGGTGACCCACCCTTAGATTAGACTGATTATAATGACCTCATAGTCTGTCCAGCAGATGGAGAAGTGTAGGATATTTGCTTCTCCATCTGGGAAGGGTTGCACTGTTTTGATGTGGTCCTCTCCACCATAAATGAGATATTCAAGATTCAGCCTTGGGGTGCTGCTTGCCTGTGAGAGGATGACCTTTCTGAGCCATGATCCAATCACGATGACTACGTCTCGCCCATTTCTGCCTATCCCTGCTCTTCCCCGGAGCCACGTGTGATTGACATGATGACGGCCAGTCATACTTGTGTGAAATGTTAGCACGGAATGCGGAAGGCCAAATGTTAACAGCGTGACCCTTTCCAGACAGAGGTATCTTTGAAGCATTAGCGGAGCAGGCTAATCACCTACTGTACACCAGAAAAGCTAAGTTCAACCGAGGACATTCAAGGGTACAAACCTGCACCCTGCAAACAACAGTAGCTAGCACACAAACCTGACTGTTCGCCTTGCATTTAAGACTATACAGTGGGTTTAAGGTGTTTACCTGTACAGGACTGCAAACCTATCTTTCTCCTGTGTTTGAATGAAACTGATAGGGGACACTTTTGTTGTAGAAAAGAGATACTGAAGCGATTAATTGCTGAAACTACTGAAAAGTACCGCTAGAAAGTGCAGAGAAGTTCCTGCAGGAACATTTGGGGGATGAGGCCTAATTAAAGTAGGATGACTCTAGATTATTTCTGACAGGTGTAGGAGCAGAGATGTTGAATAGCACTCATTTCATTTGGAAAGCACTCTTTCAGTGATCATTATATAACCATGTTAGAATGGAGTGAGGCTTTGTGTGTGTGTGTGTGTTTATTTTTTGTGAACAGTACATACTTCAAAAAAATTCTTGAGATTAGAGACTTTTTTCCTGATTTGTAGCTGTCCAAAAAAAAAACACTTGAAGGGATTTATTAGACTAAAAAGTGATGTTCGAATTTACATTTTTATGAGTACTTCAGTTCATGGTAAATACTGTTCGTTGTTGTAATGTTTCTCAGCACAACCAGTTCCCAGCACAAGTTTAAAAAAAATCCTCTAGACAGTTTTCCATGCCTTTGGAAGTGTGCTCGCTAATTGAACACAATGCTGTGAGAGAGGTTCTGCCACCTGTTGTACCTCAGCGATCTCAGGGCCCAGCTGATTGTACTGTTCCATCCTATGGCCTCTGTGGACCAAAGATTCTGACTACTACTGTAACCACAACACCAAAACCTGCGGCTGAGGTGCGAACGCATCTTAGGCCTGTACATTACTGACAAACCCGCCCCCTATGCCTTGCCCCCCTTTTTTGCATCAGAAAAATTTTATGAGGGAAAAACAAATCTTGTCCTAAAGGGCAGACTCTGTGAACACTCAGCCATCTATAGGAACAGGAGTTTTGCTGCAGTGACAGGGGCCTCTGACAATTCACACAATTCGACATCAGTTTACTTTTCCATTTTCTGGCCCTCAGAGGGGGGCTGAAATGTCATGGTCTGTGAAAATGTCTTGACCCCAACACGTTTTTTGTCTGTTGCTGCGTCAATGCAAACTGGCAAGAACACTATCCACCCTTGCGGGTGTGGTCTCACGGACACGCATCTTGTTGCAAGCTGAGGTGAGGCAAACTGCCATTTCCCAGCTTTCGATACAGCCACAGTGGTAGAGAAACTGTCCTTTAGCTTTATGCACTTACAGTGCCCCTGTATATGTGTGGTCTTTTTGGTGGGAAAACAAAATTGCTTGGAAATAAGCGGGGGAAAAAAAAAAAAAAAAAAAAAAAAATTTGTGAATTCGCCCCTCTCCTAACCGTCAGTTTGAGTGACGGAGCACCGGTTCTGTGGCTCATCGGTGTGAACATACTGTGGACATGATGACATGTAAATGTGTACCTGACAATACTGTAAATAATAAATTTATTTACCTTAAAAAAAATCACTTGATTATTTTATTCAACTTTGTTGTTACACAGAAACAACCCTCTTCTACATCAGCTGGAGTGTACAACATGGGGATTGGATGGAGAGGATAAAACAAATTAGGAAGATTTATTAGCCATCTCTTCCCTGAAATGGCTCTTCAAGTTGCTGTTGGTGGAATTAAATTACACACGGTTCTGGAGATGAGTACTTCATATTACAAAAATAGAACCATGGGAACAGAATGAGGCAGAGGGACAGAAACAACAGTACAAATGCAATGACTACATGGTACGCACATACTTCTATATTAGAAAAGGTGGTACTCTCTTTCCCTTCAGGCAGGACAAGTGCATGTGATGACCTTTTTTTTTTTTAAGTTAAGAATGAGGTACAAAAACAAAAGTACGCCGTCATTGCTGGGCCCTCATTTGCCTCATTTTCCGAGGGCTTTGTCCAGGTTCTTCTTGATGGCGTCCAGGAAGTCAGTCGTGTTGACGTAGTGTTCATTCAGCTTGCAGCTGCAACACAACAGGATCAAAGTGCGAGTCAGAGCAAGCTTCTGAACACCTGCATGGAGAACTGTCGTAAGAGGCATCTCTGAACACTGAGGGTAGACGTTAAGGATTTAAACTGTGCTGCTTAGACTAGATTTGATCCCTTATTTGCACAACCATCCGCTCAGGTTGTGCTGACTTTGGGCTTTAGGCAAGGAGGACTTTAAGGATTTCTTTTTTTTGTTATTTTTTTCCCCTGGCTGTTTATTCATATGCATGTGCTTATGTGTTGCCCAAACAAGCGTCAATAATGACAAATACCACCACAGATGTCTAAAAATGAAAAGGGTGTTTAAAGAAGCCTCCCACAGCCACAATAATGGTATAATTCTAAGTATATATAATTATATAATATGATACAGGGTTTTGGTAATATAAATAGATGGGACAGGTACATGCTTGTTTGATCAGGGCTGTCTGTGTTTGCATAGAGTGCGTGCTGAGGAACTCACTTGGCGAGGCCGTGGATGCAGCCCGCGAGGTCCTTGGTCATAATGCCACTCTCCACCGTCTCCACACACACTCTCTCCAGAGTCTGGGAGAACCTGTAGGTCAACAGCAGAAACAGGGCTCAGCACTGGCCATTGATTCTGCACACAAACACACACACGCAGACATGCACGCATTGTCTGACACTGCTTCTAAACATAGAAATAGCCATTTAACAGTGCGATCACATCTACTCTGAGT
The DNA here is from genome assembly GCF_013368585.1 of Megalops cyprinoides. Lineage (NCBI taxonomy): Eukaryota > Metazoa > Chordata > Actinopteri > Elopiformes > Megalopidae > Megalops > Megalops cyprinoides. Next base: position 19,861,436 of record NC_050595.1, on the reverse strand, counting down.
CACCCTTTTACTAAGTCTTACTGTAATGCGCTTTTTTGCCCTGTACTAAAAGTAGCAAATTGAAGCAAGAGCTCTCCCACACTTAATATCAGCAAATGCCAAACTCAGTATTCAGAAAAAAAGTAACACCTGTACACATTTGTTTCTCATATTAAAAGACACAAAGTTCACAGTCAGTAGTTCACACTCAGCTGTAACTGTGGCTAGAAAGCCTGAGTGACTCCAAGGAAAGGCTCAATTAACGATGCAGAGGTCTGAGATGCGTGACAGGGGGGTTACTTGATCAAGTCAGGGTTTCCATCGAGTTTCCCACGGTGTTCCAGCCCCCGGGTCCAGGCAAAGATGCTGGCGATGGGGTTGGTGCTTGTTGGCCGCCCCTTAGAAAGCAGAGTGAGGGAGGCAATCAAATTACTCACACTGGTCCACAACACACTGACCTCCGACCCGTAATTCAGCATGAACTACTCATCCGCTAGAGAGTACCATATAATACACATCACAAAATGCAAACATGGGCTGGGCCATTTCTCACAACGTGGAACAATATATCATTTCCTCACTAGATGGCACTGCACACACACAAAAGAAAAGCAAGGTAGGAAACCTGATTTTCCCTTTAAAATCTCTTTTTATAGAACAGATTAGGAAAATGTGACTTTTCCCCTCACTGCTTTTTTTTTTTAAATCAGATTTGGTTGCGATTTGAACCTGAAGGCTTATCTCAGGCAGTCTGCATGGGTGCATTTAGGAGGCCTGCGTCAGGTGTGTCACTGACCTTCTGGTGCTCGCGGTAGTGCCTGGTGACGGTGCCGTGGGCCGCCTCTGCCTCGATAGTCTTTCCATCGGGACATACCAGAACAGAGGTCATCAGCCCCAAGGACCCGAAACCTGGGAAGAGAAGTGACCCCATCCCCCACCATCAACAAAAAGAAACTCACCTCCAACCAACACACTAACACACACACACACACACACACACACACACACACCAGCCACTAACATACAATCACACTCTCTGTTCTAAACAGTGTTACGTTTTTACAAAGAAGCTGTACTTGTAAACAGAAGACATCAGGTTCAGTTCCCACAGGGGGACTGCTGTGGTTTTCTTGAACAAAGCATGTGCGTTCTATTCTGTAAATAACCTGCTGTGTAAATGGATGTGTAAAAATGTACACTATGCAACTTGACCTTCATGAAAGGCATCTGCAAAACAATTAAATAAATCAGCAATGGGATGGTCTTGCAATTTAAAGTCATTTCACCTCCTACCAAAGATTAGTGGAGCTCAAAATATTTGTGTAACGCACAAAAAAAAGGAAAACGGCTAAAAGGCACGATGCTCAGCTGCTTACCCTGGGCCAGAATATCAGACTGGACGTCTCCGTCGTAGTTCTTGCACGCCCAAACGAAAGCACCGGAGGACTTCAGCACCTGGGCCACCATGTCATCGATGAGCCGGTGCTCATACCAGATCTTGAGCTTGTCAAACTCAGGCTTGTAGTTCCTGCAGACAGCATAGGGCAAACACAAGCATAAGAGATGCACTTCCTGATCACAAAGACACCAAAGTCAATTTGAAAAATATGTGTAATATATACTTTATGTGTGTATGTATACATATTCCATAATTTCAATTACTTGAAATATGAGTCAGGTATGTTTTCCAAAGGAAACTCTCTCATAATATTGGGGGACACATAAAATGATCCTCTAAAAAACTCTAAAAAAACAAAAAGCAACAAACGACAAAAACCTGAAAATTGATTCCAAAATGATTGGCTAGACACAGCTAAACACCCCCATTTAAATGATGTGTGCTTGGCATGTCCAACCAAACACTTTCCCAGAGTTTAAATTTCAAACACTGTCCTCTTAACAGAGAACTCAAAATGTATGTCTGAGTGCAATCAGGAACATGTTAATAGTAAAATCAAGTGATGACCTTTGGTACCTCTTAACTGCAGAGGGAGAGATTTGGGCTGGGAACCCTTACTTCTCAAAGATGTCCTGGAAGATGTCCTTGAAGCGGCCGTCGTAGGCCTTCAGGATGGTGTTCTTGGTGCTCATGTAAAGAGGCCACTTCTTCTGGATGGCGTACTGGAAGCAGCTGTGGGCGAACCCTGTGATGGACTTGGCAAACGAGGAGAGCGCGCACACAAATACACACGATCATTACAACAGCGCCTTCCTCTCAGGAAGAGACAATAAAGCTGCTCTGCGTAAGAGATCGTATCAGTGGGGAAAGGGTTAAGGTGTCATGGCTAAGGGCTCAGACGGTTTCCTCCCCAAGGGCTGCTTTATACTTTCGTTTCTGGTCACCGGGGTCAAAGTCCCCACAAGCTAATAGTTTTTGATGTTGTGAATTCAAACAAGCCCTACTGATGACAAGATAGTGGCCGCAGGGGTGGATTTGTTTACATTATCACTGATTGTGGTTTTTTTTTTTTTTTTTTTTTTTTTTTATAAATAGAGTAAAAGCTACGCCAATGAAAATAATCATTTTGAGACCCGCAAGTCTCCTAAGTTCCCACTACACTGAGTAATTTATGATATCATAACTTACATGTTTTTACACCTTACTCTCAGGAGCAGTGCACACCTGATCAGGTAAAGACGCTGCACTCACCTCATCGGTGTTGTACATGCCCATGCCGCAGCCCCCGCCAGGGAAGTCGTACACCTCCCACTCCTTCCCTGTGCTTCCATCCGCGGGGATGAACGAAATCTTGAATTTCCCTGGCTGGTTCACCACAAAGTCTGTTGCTCTGTACTGTGCAAGGAAGCAGCACGCATCCATATTGAACATATGGCATTCTCATTCAAGGGCTGTGGAGCAAGAAGAAAACAGAAATCGCACACATGGGAAGAACTTACCTGGTCACCGAATGCATGTCTGCCAATCGTGATGGGCTGCGTCCAGCCAGGAACAAGACGGGGAATGTTCTTGCAGATGATTGGCTCACGGAAGACGGTGCCACCCAGGATGTTCCTGATAGTTCCGTTGGGGCTCTTCCACATCTTCTTCAGCTTGAATTCTGGGAGGAAAACAGAAGAGGGGTCACCGTGAATGCACAACCGCTTCCTGGGGTCTCCAGCTACTTCCTGTCCCCATCTGAGCCAAGAAGTGTGCCGGCAGGTACCTTCCACCCTGGCCTCGTCAGGAGTGATGGTGGCGCATTTAACAGCGACGCTGTACTTCTTGGTGGCTAAGGCAGAGTCGATGGTAACCTGGTCATCCGTCTGGTCACGGTACGGAAGGCCAAGGTCGAAGTACTTCAGTTCCACATCGACATTGGTGAGGATAAGCTGAACAACAGCCAAAAATTGTGATTAGTTTTCTTCTAATGCAGGAAAATGTTACGCAGGAATTTAACTTCCCTTTCCTCCTCCACCACACATTTGCTTTAGAACAGATATAAGAAGCTAACTAAAACATTCAATGAAACTGCAGTATCAGCCAGCCTTTGATATTCAGCCAGCATTATCCAAAACTAAATTCAACACCTAAGGCTATTAAATTTCTTCAAAAACATCTGAATTTTGAAATCTGAATCTGAAATTAGTACATAACGACCCCTAGGACTGTTTTGCTTTGTTTTGGACTGTTTTGCTTTGCAGCACAATAACTCTTCTTAGATGTGTAGCTGTATCAGGCCTGAAAATATAAGTTTTCTGAAGAGTAGAAAAGCATTACAAAAATTAACCCTTGGGGGAAGTGTCAGCTTAGTGACTGCTTCAAGCATGGTTGGAAAAACAGAGCATTTATGAATCAAACCATTTTCCTCCTTTCACTTTCACACAGAGCAATCACAGCTGTCATCACAGTAAAGGGGAAAAAATTGGTTTTGCACTCTGTTGCAATGAATGACAGGAGAATAACTCATTAGTGTGAGTTAGGCTATGACATCAGTGAATGAATAATGGAATTACTGCCATCACTGCCAAGAAGCCATTATTTTTAAACTGCACTTTGTTTTGGCATTGGAACCTGGCAAAATGGCATTGTGGGGGAGACTGGGAATGCAAGAGAAGAGACCTCACAGAGCTGGGACAATTCACTTCTGAGCGGTCAGAAACCAAAAGGCCGTGCTCAGACTTTATTCAGTGTGTCAGGCCAGAGCCTCGCGGATCACAAAGGAACAGAGGGGGAGCCAGAGCTTTCAAATGGCCCATTGGGCTTGTTCTGACTTGTAGGAGCATCACAGCAGCTAGAGTCAGTCAGTCCAGTCAAGACGGACCCATCTGCTCAACCACATGGTGAATCCGCAAGCAGATAAAACCACAGAGGCCTGGCACTCCCCACACTCCCCAAATCAAACGAAAGCTCCCACGCATGTCTGACCTTCTCCCTACGGACGTCGATCACAGCCACGTGTTTTGGTTTGTTTGCTGGGATCGATGCTGCAGATACAGTGGGATAAGTGAGTACATGGAAACCATGATTTCAAGATCAGTGATTCTCTGTAGACATGGCTTCCGCACAACAGTGATTCGAATAAAAAATTTAATTAAAAAAAAAAAAAGACACCCATCACTCCACAGTCCACTTCTCCCTCAATCGCTGCAAACAAAAGCAAATACACCCCTTACAAATACTTTCTGGTGAAGGTGTAGAACATTGGCATAGACATATGTTCAGTTCAGAGCTGTTGTATTCTTATGCAGGGTACATTATCTGAACATATTCCTGAAATGTAAGATGTGGAAAGTCACTCTGGGAAACGACTTCTGCTGAAAGAATGTCACTGTGTCATGTAACAATAAACCACTGCCTGTCTCGCTGCAACAGTACCTTCTCTTTGATGAACTCCCAGATGATGCGGGTCATCTCATCCCCATCCATCTCCACCACTGGCTGGGCCACCTTGATGCGCTTGTCAGCATCTGTGGGGCAAAGCAAAAAAGAAACAGCAGTCACCAGTGGCTCTCTTTACACGCAGTTCAACATCAAAACCGGTACCATCAAGCTTGCGGGCTCCATTCCAAGGCAGTGCAGCTCAACAAGGTTCTGTACTGAGCTTGAAATACTTAAATACAGTAAATACTGAAGTTAGTCTTTGAGAAAATAGAAATGGAAGCTGAACCTGAGGGGGCAGTTTCACCCGTACTAGGTTCAGGCTACTTTGCTATCACAGTGGGGTGTCGGTCAGGACACAGGAGTCAGGTTCCGGGTTCAGGTGTTTATTGGGGATTTTGAACGGATGGATACAAGGGTTTGTGGTGCATGGGTGTGTGTGTGGTCCCTTAGGCACAGACGCACACAACAACAGCACACTGTTTGGTCCCCAAAGGCTTGGTCTCCCCAGTTCTTCACCCCCCAGATATTGTTGTGGTACTGAGGTGGGGGAGGTCACTGCCACCTTTATCTTGTCCCGTATCCCCGGCCCTATTGAGGCCCTGATTGGTGGCCAAAGGATACGGGCAGGTCCGAGGGCAAATGGTGACCTGGGGGCCGTCCTTGGGGGTGCGCCTGTGCCTCGAGTTACCGGTGGGGGGCCTGCTGATAAGGGGAGCAGCAGGACCGGTTTGGCCAGGTTTCAACTGAGTCGTAAACAAGTGCCTGTGAGAGGTGGGGGTGGTGCGCAAACAAAGACAAAGACAAAGACAGAGACAGAAACATGTGGCCCTTTTCCACAGAAGCACAGGTATAAACAAGTGCATATACAAAATCCAGTACACAGAAATTAAGTACATGGCTTTTTTTTTTTTATTTGTAGAGACTGGATGTAAGTGATATTCAAGGCTCAGGACAGTTCTAAACTCACCTCTGAATGACAATGCCACTTTAAAGCCAGAAACAAGTGCTTCTAAACTTAGGCTGCTAACAACAATAGCATTAGGGACGGGGCCAATGAGAGAGCTCCTGAAAGTTCCGTCCCTGAACAGAGAGCGAACCAGGCCTCCAGACGGGACAGGAGTGAAGAGAGAGATGCTAAAAAAAGACTGGGTGACAGGAGGGCTAATTTTCCAGCTCGATTCACACTCGCACAGAAGGATGAGGACTGGGCTGAAAAGCTGCTACACCTCTTCTCACATAATTACACCACGCAGCCTGTGTGGAGCGTCTCCTTTACATTACATTATTTATGTAGCAGATATCTTTATCCCGAGCGACCTACATTGGTTATTTTAGCTTTTTTTAAAATCATATTTATACAGCTGGGTAATTACTGAAGCAGTTCAGGTTTACTGCCTTCCTCAGTGGCACAACAACAGTGCCAGATCTCAGAATTAAACACGCAAGCTTTGGGCCATACCCATTGCTATTTAATGTTGAAAAGCAAGCTATGTGTAGATAAAATAGGTATAAAGCCTATATTTTTATAAGATATAACCGATGTTGCTAACTAAGTATATGGCCATTACAACACTGGCATGTTCAACTAAACATGCTCCCAAGGTTTAATTTTCTAACAGAACTATCCAAGGTGCCTTTCATGCAGTCCAGCACATTAAGGGCGTTTCCCCATTTTCAATACTGATGCCATGTTTATGAGGTTTACTGTAATATCTAAGCAGTCCTCTGAAGTGATACCATTCGTAATGGACAGCCAGTAAACTGAACTTTTCTGTGGACACTTAAATACTGACGTGAGGCTCTTAAGATTCACACTCATTTCCCCTTTACCTCTGCTGGAGGAATAATCACCAAATGCATTTAGAAGGCTACTTGAACACCTGCTCTTACTGAATTAACATGAAGCTTTTGAAGTAATTTGATTGGATTTAGAGGAGGTAGAAACAGCCAAATTTTCAGACAAATTGCTTAGCGTCAATGCACTGGTCTTGTCAATGTACTTCAGAAAAAAATGGCAAAAAAACAACGCAAAAATTAGTCAGAATGTGAAACAGAATAGGAAAATAATAATATACTGACAACGACAAAAAATATGACACTATGTGAGAGACGGAACACAGTGAGTTGAGTCAATTCCTTTCTAGAATACTCAAGTTGAGCCCCTCAGCGGCCCTCTCCTCCTGAGCCATTCCAAAACCCAGGAAAAACCCAGCCCTTCACTGCACTGTATTCATAGAGAACTGAATCCCTCCCCTCCAGCATTCCTGAGCTGTCCCCTCAGTTCAACATCAAGTTTCATTTTTCAGACAAACACTACATCACAGCAGAGAGCTACGCAGCCCCAGCAGTCCAAATAAACATCCCTTCCTCAAAACACATGGGGAAAAAAAAAAAGAGAAATACCATGAAGTCAAACTGGACACCACACTGTCATGCTAACGGAGTTATAACCTCCCATACTCAAGGGAGAGCCAAATTCCTACAGGTCTGCAGAGGACAACATTGTAGCTGTTACCAGATGCCTGACCCAGCGTAGCCTTGTTAACCCATGGGCTGTGAGGCCTGCGAGAACATCCAGTCACAGCCATGCTGTAATCTGAGGTAATTCATGCAGGAATGCTGAGAAAATCAAATGCACTGGGCGATTCACTCGCTCAATCACCATGGGATTGAAAAGTTGGTAACATGCAACACTCCTCCCTGCAGTGAGGCGTGGCGTGTGCCTAATTATCTCAGCTGAGCACACCGTTGTCACTGGTATTATGCAAGGCTGGATGTAGGAGGCAGGCCTACCACATGGCCGGGGAGAGACGCCAGAGCGGCTCTAAAGGTTATACACTCGCTCCATTCACCCAGGCAAACTGGCAGGCCACCAAGAGGACCTCTCTCCCACACAGCTTCCAGCATAGCTGGCTGTCATTCGCCCCCCGCTCACAGTAGAGTGTGTGTGTGTGTTTGGGGGGGGGGGGGGGGGGGGGGGGGGACCTGCAGCTCTGTGACTGTCAGCTCTGCCTGTCAGCTCAGGGATCCTCACTTATTTTGCCTGAACCTGCCATTGCTCCCAAGCACCTAAAAACGACTGGACCAGGAGTGACAGATCTGCAAGGGTCTTCCCATGAACCCACCCCGCCACTCTCACCTTACATGCAAAAACCAAACCCGGCCCACTAAAACAAATCCCCTCACGTCTGTGAAATGGGGATTATCCAAGCAGATCACCTTCTCATTACCAGCAATTTTTTCCTGTTGCTGTCATTACATCACTGCAGATCATGCAGAGATTATCTGCCAGCCATGTGGATGACTCCCGCATTCCAGTATACGAGGTCTTGCTGTTGTGCAGGCAGAGGAAGCTTCAGAGCGTGAAACAAACTCAAGTTTTCCGTGTGGTCCTAATGCCCTCTGGACTTGGTGATTTGGGGTTTTTTTGGCCTGGCAGGGCACCATCGGTGGTTGGTGTACGCAAAGGGGACACTGGATGTTTTTTCAAATGTGAGAAAAAAAACCTGATCTGATTACGACTGCTGGCTTGCTGCACTCCATCATTATGTGAATAGGAGACACTGTCATACTTTTGTCAGCGGACAGTGGTTTAGAGCTGTTGAGATCTCTATAATTCAACTCCATGGTCCCTAAAAGGAGCCAGGACCGATGGTCCGAGAGAAAACATTACCATTCTATTCAGGCTCTTGAAACAGATTAGAGGGACAAACTGTTTTTCAGGTAGCCGACCTCTAAATCACCCCCACCTCCATTATCATGTATGTAACCCATGAGCTCAATGGTGATTGACACTGGTGATCAAGTTCTGGCATGGATGTCAGGTTTTAGTTGGAGTCAATGGCTAACTTTTAATGGCACGATAGTGCACGAGGGTCAGTGATCCTATTCTATATGAGAAATTCATGTATAAATACCATATTATAAGACAAAGACTTATTATTAATGACTTATTTCAGAGCAGAGAATATGCAAATGTTCAGACTCGTGAATGTAACACTCTTCCTTCCAAAGTAAATCAGTATTTATAGGATTTATGTGCCCTTTTGTGAATCTGCCAAGTCTGCAGGGAGGATGAGGTCAACACTCTGCAAAAGAAGGTGGCAGTGAAGCAGCTTTTTCAGTCCTCCCAATCCAAAGTACAGGTCAAGGTCCCTCTCCATCCACTCAAGCACAGCTAACTACAGATCTAATGGTGACAGCAAGGGCAAAATGGTGAACAACACCTTTCAAGTTAAGCTGGATCAGACATCCATTTACCCCTTGCATTTCAAATACAGACTTAATCACATGCTCAAGTTTCAGCTTCTGTATAAAAAGCCCTGCAAATCTACCACAGCTCCAATCAAGGATAACTCAAAGTCACATATTGTCCTTTTGAATGGTGAATAGCATGTCTTTCTACTACAATGTTTACCTGTTACTTGAAAATTATATGGTCCACAGACTATAAGTTCCTGCTCTATGACTGGGAAAGTATTAATACTGTTTGCGCTTTTTAATAAGATTTTAGTAGACACCAGCTCACAACCAACCTTGGATGACTCCTGTTCAGTCCTCCTTAGCCTTTATATTCACACAGAATCATCTTAATTTAGAGGCTACACAAACATGACCATTTTAAGATATTCTCCCCACATCGATGAAAAAGTGAACAGGACTATTTGGCAGAATCTTTTTTTTTTGGTAAAAGAAATAACTGACATCCTCCCCACCCCACTCTCCTCACATTACATGTAAGGGGAAAAAAAAAACCATGATACCATTTAATCTTTGGAGCACTGGCTGCTTATCCAGCTGTACAGACACTAAAATGGAGAAACCCATAGAAATTCCCCACCCTGCTGTTCCAGATCTCTGCAGTAACCTCCTAAGCTCTTCACAGCTACCTGCATTCCCGGTGCATCATGGGAAATACTTCTTCAACTAGGCCGCGCTGAAACATAACATTACATTTAGACAGGTTTCGAAATGAACAGCGTGTATTCAGGGGGAAATAATTTGACAACAAAGAAGTGGGTGTAAGTCTTAGACTGTATTGATGTGAACTCACATTAACTTTCATTATGACCCGTTTTCAGTAACAGTAAGCTGCATTTTGCACATCATAAAAGGTGTATGAATCAGAAAGTGCAATACTACATCCACTGTAGTTATATGCATGTTTATGTATATGCATACATTTCAGGGACTGTCCTGGATATCTGAATGCTTGAGTACTCAAAATATACCAGATGCTGAAGCATTGATACAATATAAGACAATTATATAGGTAAAATGGTTGTTTCTGGGCTATCAATTTATCAATTTTATTTACAAGGACAATACTATGACAATACTATGATTCAACAAGATTTTTAGATGAGAGATGACGAGTCCGAGTTTTTTTTTGCCCTGTGGATTTTGCTTTGAACTGTGGCTTGGAACCTAACTAAAGATGTCCCATTTTATTGCCTGGTTGAATGTAACATTTTACAAATTTATTTTGCGTGGGAAGTAGCTTGGCGAGAGATGGACATTTTCCGGTAAAACATGTTTGTTGAACTTTCAGTTACTGTTTAATTTGGCTAGGTATGTTTAAACAATTAAGAAACTTCAGCAATGATAACTTACATGGCTACATGCTTGATATAAAAGAACAGATAATAAAGGTGTTCTTTAATCTTACATTAGACTGATTAGATCAGTTTATATGATGATTGAGCGTGAATAAATGAAGTTCAGTAACATAATGCATCACACCAACTTCATTAGTCTACTAGGTTGAAGTCTGTCTTTAGATTAACATGTATTCTGACAGAAATTGTTAAGTTGTTGTTTAGCCCCACCCCTACCCACACACACCCATACAGGCTGATACATGCAAGATAAGAATTAACATTCAAATGAGTTAAGATTTTTACTCAAGGTAATTATAACCTGTTCAGCAATCAGTCCATCTTGGCCAACAACCATATCCAAACACATTCTCTTAAGTACACAGAACATGGGATGTATAATTTATCCAAGGGCCTCACCTCCCAAACTTCAGAAAAGAGGGGCCGGGTACAATGTGACCTTAAGTACCTCAGCTGAAAACTCCAAATCATGTTGCAAACTAAAAGATTTACTTTACAGCTCGTCAACATAATACACTCCTCTCACAATGCAACTAAGTAATTACTGGAAGTACAAAACACCAGAGTTGGCAGCTTTAGTTTTTGATTCTCTTATCTTTCATTTAATAAAAGCTGAAATCAAGTTGTGACAGTGGGTTACATGCCATGAACAATTCCAAAACTTGAACTTACCAGTGAAAAAAAAAAATGCAATTGCGCAGCAAACATAACCTGTGGCATGTGCTTGATTTAAAGTGTTCAAGGACAACTCAGACAAAAGCCATTGTTTAGGTACAGCTATTTTGAAGGTCAGGGGTTTAGCACCCGTAGCGGGAGCGTGCCAACGGCCTGTTTACGCTGTAGACAAGACTCTCAATTTCCGCAGCATTGAGCTTTTTGAGGGGATATATGACCAGAATTGCAAATTTTACACTTCATTTACCTAAACATACAAATTAAAGCCTCGGCAACCAGCTGGTATTCTGGGTCTCTGACAACTTGCAGAGGGAAAATATGAACAGTGCTATACATGGGCTATGGGGGCTTGCACATGTACTAACAGGCCAGGGACAGCAGGTGTGTTACAAAAGAGAGAACCATGACAACTTGGTAAATGTGACACTCACAGACCACATGATCCTGCCTACAAAAATCCTGGTTATCCATTAAAAGGTTTAGCTTCATGTTAAAGCATGGCATGCTCTAAACCCTCACAATTCAAGGGCGACTTTTAGAAAAAAACCTTTACATGAGAGGTGCACTGCACAAAAACTGCACGTTGTATGGGCAGTTAGATGTCTGATCTTCAGGACAGAGCCACAGACATTGTCAAAAGCATTCTTTCATTTCCTAATCAAACCTCTGAAAAGGACAGGGGGAAAAATTTTTCAGGATTTGCTACCATGTCTACCAGCAGCTCCGGCTGGCAGAACATGCTGTGTAGTCAGAGCTTTAAACTAATAAGTGCAAAAGGTATAATTTTCTGGGCGGCTCAGTGCTCCAGGAATGAAATGTCTGGCAGTGACAGCTGACGTCTTGTGACGGGGATAAGAGGAGGAACTGCATTCTATCCTTATGCGTTGCCCACACCTGCACAAGATGGAACATCACCCCTGTCTTCATGTAATGCGAGTTTTAAATAACATCATGTGGGAAAAAGTACAACTTTCATTAGGCAATCATCAGGACACAGCTGCCAGACACAGAGGTCACAGTGACCCTGAGGGCTGAGTTCTGCACACAGAAGGGGAAGAGGCTTCACCAGACAGACACCAAACTTCCATTATTCATTACATAATTCTATGTGCAAACAGTTTGTTTGGAGAGGCCACATCTTAGGTCAAAACTGTCACTCCAGTGAAAGCACACCTATGTGGAACAGCGCTACTGAAACGTTGATTGTTATGAAGAGCACTTTCTGGATTACTCAGTGAAACTGAAAATTTAAGCATCAAGCGCCACCATTCACTGGACTGAGCGTTATCAACTGAACTGTTGCAGCTATGTGTGTTTAATGATTATTTCCACAACATCAGACAACTGTTGAAAGATTATTTGCTGACTTGCCAATCATCCTTGGCATTATTAATAACAGAATATAAAGACACCCTCCAAGAAGAATTGTGATATGCCAAATTACAAATTACATGAGACAGCTGTAACACACATGTGCAACATGCCTTAGTGACATTTTATACCACTCCCAGACTTGAGTGTGACCCCTCTGTCCTCTAGTGTTCTACACCTCACAGACTATGGTCACGGTTTTCCTGTGCCTGCAAAAATGCAATGAGTATACTGCTGTCACACTTTTAATCTGCTTAGAGGTCCTCCATTCCGGCAACCCTAAATCGTCCAAAGTTACGCAACAGTTATGTCCAAGGTGACTTTGAACTAGTAGGTAACTAGGGATATCGTTCTTACAGAGATTAAGAACACAGAGCACTTACTCTAACACAGCAGAAAGGGGGAAAATGTGTCCTTGGTATTACCCCTGTTTACATATTTGCTGTTCCACGGACAAATACAGCTGGTTTGACGCTGGAATCATGTATTCTAGTTTCATTCTCTTTTACCGATATCTTCTGTCCTTTGGATAATACTGTGCGATTAGTTGTCAAAACATACTATTTCTAGCGAATGAAAAAAATAATTTGCTGAATGGTGTGATGGCACCTTGCTGTTGACCTTGACGTAACAATTTAAAGGGAACACTTAGCCCCTCCTGTGAGGCTGTCGAAATCAAAAAGTTTGCGCGTCTTAGAATATAAAATCAAGCCTGTGTGAATCACTTTCCTGCAATGTAGAACACGCGATGTTACTGCTTTAGTTTAAAGTGCAGCTAGTGCTATAACAAGTGACTGCTTTATGACTTTTCGGCTGACATAACTTTGCTTAACGTTACTCCTGTATGCTCTCATCTGCGCCCTTTCCCACATGTCCACGACGTCAGAGGTATCGGTACCCCTGCTGTGAGTCCTTCAGATTACCCAGCGACCGACCTTCATGAAATGCAAACTGAACTCAACAGTTCACGGAACGTCCGGTTCAGGTGGTCACAAGGTTACGACATTCGAATCGGACACAACTGCGGTCATTAGTTTATCCACGACAAACCGGTTGCAGAGGTGTAAGGGGTGCAACAATCAAAAAATATTTCTAGGAAAAAAATCTCCGGAGACAGCACAGCTAACATCAGCCACAACAGGTTTCAATGTGTGTATATGTATACAGGCTGGCTAAATAAGAATACATAGCCACCCAAGTGCTTAGCTCAATAGATTCATTCCTGAATTCCGTGGCTGCTAGCTGACAATAACGTTAGCCATTTTGTTGTGTTTCCGTTAAAGTCTTTTGATGATAAACACCGGTTTTAAACTGGGTTTATATTTAAGTTACCAATTGACATAAATGTTTAGGATATTGCCGTAGCTAAACAGGTACGTCCAAAATTGTTTTGGTGGAACAGAATTCACTGTGCAATGGAAAACCGCCTTCTCACTTAATACCGGCATAAACTCTTATGAAAATGGTTAGCTGAAAATACAGGTAGCTTTAATGTATAGTTTAACAAGGCATAAAAACGTGCTACCAAGAGCAGGAATACAAATTTCGCTTCAACCAGCGTTGTCTCAGCATCGGCTGTGCTATGCGTGAGTGACCAATGCTGGGCACACGTTGGTCCAACGTGTCCTCTCTTAGCAAAAATCAGCTAGTCTACACATTCTCCTCTTAGCGACTGACACTAGCGAAGTAAAGCGGCTAGTAAAGGCAACTGGTCAGCCATTTATTGACCAAGCAACGTATTTTTTTAAAATAGGTAACTCAGTTGCAGAAAATGGCAGAGAATGGCTAAAATGATTGCATAATTGTAAACAACAGCGATACCCAGCTGGTTTGCTATCGCTGGAATTAAACCATGGAAAGCGGTTAGCCTTACCAAAAGCATAGCTAGCCAGCTATCCAACTTTCATGTGATTAGGTAGCGATTCGGTTCTGTACTGGCCAGCAATCAAAGCTAAATACAAGACAGAATTAACTAGTTTGTTTGTAAAGTTTATTCGCACAAATGTAGAATGAATTGTTAACTCTAATTGTGAATCAGTCCGTAAACAGTCCACCCAGCTAGGTAGCTAACTAGCTATCCAGCCACAGGATGCCACCGGTATCCTCCATTCATTGTCAGATGTTCTCCACGTCCTACGAAGCCGTCGTCGTGCAATAACGATATTCGTCCTCTTTCCCGTTTTAGAACCACTGTAGTCATCGTTAAACGGCCGACTACCCAAATAACCAACTGTGACTAAGTATTGTACCGCACTAATATCAATATTAAGTTAATTTGGGGTATCAATCTCAAACGCACAAAAAGCCACAACAAAGGGTTTCCCAACAGAAGCAATAAGAAGCTGCAGCAATCGAAAGAGCCAAATTTCTAGGTCAAACTGACGGCATCATCGGTCACACGGTTATGGTTTGGCTAGTTTCATCTCATCAGCAACATTTTCTAATGGAAAAAAAACGACAGTCGGAAAAAAGTAATTCATCCTGAATGGACTGGAAGTTAGCAAGCCTGATAATAAGCATTCCCATCTGTGGGCTACAATTCATTTTTGCGGGCTATAAATAAATGAACTTGTGCACCCAGTGCGGTAAATGAGAAAAGGCTTTGGCACAAGTCGAAACTCACAGTTCCGCTGTTGCAGCTTCTGGCAGGACACAGCAGCGGGTGCGAGCACGGCGGGGGATTTGGAAAGAACGGCGGCGGACCGCGACAGAGAACTGAGGACCTTCAGGTACCCAGCCATGTTTCACAGAAGTCACTCGCTGCTGCTGCTGCTAGCCGACCGCACTCCGCACGAAGAAGGGTCGATGTGATATGACGGGCAATGCAATATATCTAGAGCACCTCCCAGACAAAACACGTTCTGCCCCACGTCAGCGTCTAAATGGCAAAAGGCGGGGAGAGACAAGTTTCGCAGAACGGGGACTCGACGTTTTCCACTGGACCAATTAGAATGAAATGCGCTGTGTTCGTTGAAAAATGAAGCGGCACTCTGTGTCCCTGAATGCGTGTACTTGTGTGTTAATGTATGCCGTATGTCTGTGGTCTATTGATCGTGCTGGTTGTTTTAGTTCATGTTTATGTTCTTAAGAAAACGTCAACCGTACCCAAGCCAATGTGCATATTACTTTGTATAGCAGACTACTTTGAAAATATGGTGAGAACACTTAAATTCAGATTGATTTATTTGACTGAGAAGTGAGAAGTGAGAAGAAGCTTGATTTGATTTACCTTAATGTTCCATTTAATCACATACTGAGCTACTTATCTTACTAACCAGGTCAATTTTACTCATTTTCCATAGAGTCTGATCTTTACTCAGGTTATCCCTTGCTGGAGGTTATGACACCTTAGCTTTGCACATATATAATCAAACAAATGTGCTTTCAGATGTTGTCAGAAAATTAAAATTACTATGTTTATTTCCCCATAGTGTCCTCTTCAATTAAAAAATTCACTTGAAGGCCTTCGATCCACCTCTACACCACAGTATAACAGTACAAGAGAAGGACATGGGTTCAGTTCTAGAGGGAACTGAAGGGCAGCTTCAGCTCTTGAAAGTATACTCTGACATTCTGACCTTCCACATCTGAGCCAGGCTCTAATTTTAGTGATGAACAGTGCCCATACTGGGAGAAGGAATGGGCTGTTCTTAGTCATGTGAGAGATTGTCAAACTCTGGCAGAGCCAGCATTTAAAGGGGAACTACACCGCAAGATTTACTTAGTAACACTTTATCTTTTATTCATTCTGGGAATCTTTCTTCCGTCATCTTTAATATCTAGAATCAAATACTGTAGTTCTGGAACAGGTCCACGTGGAGTCACATGTCATCCTCACCCATACAAGCCTAAGCAGGACTTGCACAGATCCACTGATACCTACTCTGAAACTGAGTATGGAGCATGAGGTGATTCAAAGACACATTCAGGCAATGTAAACATCAATGAGTCTGTACTTTGTCTTCAGGTGACATACTTCAATTCTGCAATACTGGAGAGGGTTCAACTGAGGGGGAAAGGATGTTTTAACACTGTACTCATAACCATAAACTGATGCTCGTAACACTTAGATTAACAGTACAGGGTGTGTATCAGGGCTAAATTCTTGGACAAAGTACTGTAAACAGTGTTGTGGATAGTCTTTGAACCTTTGGAAAACAAAAGGGTTTCAGACCGTCTGGGGTGTGCACAGGTCAAAAGGACAGGGTTTGAGGTCTAATGGGATCCTTTTTTACAAGCATAACTTAAAAACATGCACTTGGGAACTTGGTTACGTAATCATACCCATGTGCAAACTGAATTGAAAATTCCAACAGACCAGGGACAAATGGAAGGTCACAATCCAAAAATTCTAAATTAGATTATAACTACAGTTAGCTTTTTTTTCCAAAGTCTTTTTGGATCAGTAGAGTTGGCAAGTAAGTGCCCAATGTCTTGCCAGCTGGCACCTCTCATGAAAAAGACCATGCAAAACTGAAGAAAAAACCATTTTTGTTATATAATTTTGACTGTTTTTGACTGCATCCCTCTATTGTTTGTAACCTTGTTGGAATTCTTAATTTTAAAAAATCACCTATTATTTTACAGCTACAGTTTTTGGTCTAAGGCTTGCAATTGGGCTCATTGTATTAATAATGAATAATGTTTTTAAAAAGCCATGCCACCTTTCTCAGGCTGAGCAGGGTCAAAGCTTGTAAACACTATCACTGGCAACCTCTTAGATCCCTTGGTGGACACTGGGCCTGAAATGAGCAATAATCTCAATTCAGGCCCATGCCACAGACAACACCTTCTAGGTCAACACACATTTTTACTAAATAGTAATGATGACACATTAAAAAATGGCAATGCACATTTTCTGTTGCACAACAGGGGACATATACTGGTACCTCTGAGAAATGATAGGACTAACATAAATTTCAGTATGTGAACAAATCAACACACACCATGGTGGTTTTTATCCCAGCGTACAAAAGTACTGAGACAAAGTCCCCTGTGTGTAAGAATCAGAACACATTATCTTAGACTGGGATTCAGTTCACAGAGTAGTGTTACTTTCCTGTGAGGTGCCTCCAAGGAATTGCACAGACAGGCAGAGACAATAACCAATGCAAAACAGTCTGGGACATTAGCCACGGAGATAACTATTTACGTATGACAGAGTTTCTGTGTAGATGCAAAGAGGATAACAGAGGTAGGTCAGGGTGCGATGCATTGATAATTCTCTCCCACCCAAGAGCAACAGCGGTCCATAACTTGAAAGATAACACCGTAAATAGAGGAGAAGCTCATTTTAAGCACAGGCCTTCATCAAAGGGACAACCCAACATATAGGAGGGACACCTAGGGAGGGCCAATATAACACTGTGCCAGGAGTAATATTAACCCTCGCCAGAATGTGCAGTGCTTTTCTGTCCCAGCAGCTTCATCAATTATCATGTAAAAAACTGCCAACTCTAGATTCATGCATTGAATATAACTACTGCAACTGGTTTGCACTCAGTAAAGTACAAAGAAAGCCTTGTCTTTACATTTCAGCAATCCCTGCCATGATACACGGATAAACATAGCTGGTGCTTAACTAAATACTTCCCAAACCTATATAACCTATAGATAATATTTGGATGTACTGAAGGCAGCGCCTTTCAAATATCTCTTTCCTTGGTATCTTTGCTGTGGTGTCACCTTGCTGTTTGTTGTCCTGTCAGTTTAACCTGAGGCTGTTTGCAGAGGAATACACTGACAATGCCACCTTAGCATCACTTGAATGCAGGAAATATGTCAGTTTTACAGTGTAAAATCATACACACAAAGGATAGTGGAGGATAACTACACACACACATACACACACACACAAATCCGGTATTTTTTAAGCCAAGAAAAAATTGGGGCATGTTGATTATGGTCTGCAGGTCATGGAACTGAACATTGTTTAGAACTTACCATTGCTCACTGTATGTTACTGTGTAAACATGACATTTTGATCAATTTTCTTTGGAACAGAGGACATTTTTGTAACAAACAGGAGTTCCACAAATGTTCACATACAAGTATTTCATGCAGGGACTACCTGCAGAGTAAAAGCTTGTTCGTACTGAAGGCATGAAATGTATCAAATATACATTTATTGGCAACATAAATGGATTTATGATGGACTATTAAATGCAGTTCCAGTTTTACATCTATGACCATGACATTCAAATGCATATTCTATCATGAAATTATACAGACTGCATATTATTATGTACATTTCACTGCAAGTTCTATACTGCTTATAACTGTGCATGTGACAATTAAAGTTTGTGATTCTTGATTCCTATTTGATCTATTCTAGTGTAATACAATGGCCAAGGGGACAGCTCTGTAACTGGATGTTTAGACGACCAGGATATTGCATTTCAATGATTGTCAATACTTGTGCAGTTAAAGCTCAACTGTGAAATAAATGCTTTTAAAATTCTCGTTCAACAAACAATTCACCATCCCATTACAGTGAAATCATGAATTTTGCTGAATTACAGTGCTCCCTTGTGGTCATGAAAGTATCACTAATAACGACACAGAAAAAGCACAAAGAAACACCTTTCAGGAAAATCACACTTATAGCAATATATATACAGCATGGAGCTCAATATAATAAAAACCATTTGCTTTGTAGTAATAAAATTAATTAATCCCCTCTATTCACAACTGTACATTTCAGTACAGTTAATACTGCATGTGAGGTTATTTCCACCTGGTGGACCAACCGAGAATTGCAATTCAAATAAAATATTTATAGGGGGAAACAGCTCCAAGCAAGATCATCAATTGCTTGACAGAATTTTATATTCATATTAAAATGAATAAGTTCATCAAATAATACACATTAATATTCCTTTTTTATTTTTGGCACTTGACCAAGGATGAGCAGTGGGCCACCACACACCATGAAGATTGATCACATTAGATTGATCAACAGAATGTGTACTCCCTCATTAACATCCATAAGATCAAAAATTTTGCCTGAAGATGTAACAAATCTTATTCATATATAACTCCTAGTAAGATGAATTTCTGATAGTAAGGAATTTGCAGCAACAGGGCCACAGTTCATTTGCTGGACAGTGAGACTGATAAGGGCACAACATTTTAATGCTCCAATAGCATTACAGAGATTATTAGACAGAAGGAATATCATTAATGTTTTCCTTAACAAAGACAGATAGGATTTTTGTGGCACAATCATGAATTAGGATATGTTTGATGTAACTGCATTTTTTAAGAAATCTAGATTCTGGAAGAAGAGTATCTAGCCACTATACATTCATTTTTTTTCTCATTATGACTTTAATTAGTCATCAATGCACTTGGTGTGGAACAGTATACAATACTCCGTAATACCCCCACAACTCAAAGCTCTCGGGATCAGACAACAATAGTCAACAAAAACAAACATCTATGCAAGGCATATTCATAAGGGAGATCTTTGCAAGAATTATGACAGAATTTAACATTTCACAAGTTAGCAAAAACAAATCAGGGTCACAAACTATTCAAAATGTTAACAGTTTCCTCCATAAACAAAAAATTGCTATTGCCAGTAATAGACTACAGTTGTGTCAAATGTAACAGTGATCAAACTGAGAAAACACAAGATCTCCTCACTGCACTAAACTTATTTTCATGATAGAATCAGAAGTAACATTACTTTTGCATTGCACAATAATGAAGAAATCTGATTCCATTCTCAAACACTGACAATCTTTTGGTAAACAGTGATCAATGATGAAATGAACACTTTAGACTTCCACTTAACTTTCTATAGTCATACTGTTTCAGCAGTACTAAACCATCTTTCTAACAATTACACATGAACAATTTTAACATGTACTGATAAAGTATAAATGTAGCCCACAAAAAGTGTCTTCAAGCAGGATAGAAAAAGTATATTAAATTCAGAGTAACAATGAATGTTGTCCCTACAGGGAAAATTCTGTAAATATTCTTTGGTTTTCAATGCAATTCAAACCCTGGCCATTTTCATTGGAATTGAAGAAACATACTTACATTAAAAACAAAGCTCCACAGACATAATAAAAACACACAGCAAAAAAGGGAATGCAATAATTTTGAAATGATGTCTTGCACCTTTGTAAACAGGTAGTCACTGTATGTTTTTTACCTTTTATTCAGGAGAGGCACATGACCACAAGCAAAGGCCATTTAAGAATTAAATTAAATGGCTACAGGTCTTATTAATGACACTGAAATGTGAGGACCAAGGGGTGTAGTTCTAGAAGCAGTTGCATACATTGGTTCCAGTCATGGGGTTTTACAAATGAAAGTCAGGTCACAAAGGAGTTCCAATGTCGTGCATTAAGTGCTGGCAGCCACGGCAGTTTTCTTCTCAGTGAAGAAGCTTTTGAGCATGAGTACTTGGCCGATGCTGACCACAAAGAGGATAATCGTTTCTCCAATGGACCAGTAGGAGGTACGGTCATGGAGGTCTTCAGCTCTGATGCGGTCTTGCGCCTCCCGCAGCCTGTACCAGGTCTGTGAGTCCCTCACCACCTTCAGGATCTCGTGGATTGAGAGGCAAGAAGATTCCATCTGAAAGAAGAAAAGTTACACTGTAATCTCACGCCCTGCAAGGTGCACCACAGCTAGTAAGCAGTCAAACTGGATTATCAGATAACTCTCTCCTTTCAAATGGATACATTATATGATGGCATGGGCAGCAGTGTAGCATAGTGGTTTGGGTATTGGGCTTGCCGTGATGAGGTCACAGGTCAGAATCTTAAGTGTCAGTTGGGGGAATTTCACTGTTGCCGTTGCTCCCAGCCATGAGAAGTACCGAACTGCAATTGCTTAACTCGTTTTCATGTTTCATGCACCGGTTCTGCACTTCATAACACCTTAAAACTCTATCATTATTACTTCTACCACTGACTACAACAAAGAGGGCTGGCATATCTCGAAAATACCTTTCCTGATGTTTGTAGTATCTGCATCAGGTGATACAGTAGGCACACTCAGTGGGGACACCTATCTAGATGACTCATGAATCTGCGCAGCAAAACACAACCTATATCATCTGACCTTCATCTCCCATCAGCACCACTACTGTAGTTCTACAAAAGTTCATTACTTTTTTGGCAACAACGTTTGCGATGGTTTTGTCATCTGATGCACATCTACCAGCTTGTTGCCCTCCAGCACTAAGCAGCACCTGCCCTGCACTCTACTTCTTGCTCACAGTAAACACAGGTAACATACCTGAGTAAGGGCGGTGGCTCTGTTCATGTCAGGTAGGAGAGGAGCCTCTTCCCCAGCACGGAAATCCAGGTAGACGGTTTTGTGAGAAAATGTGGAGAACTCATTGCTGAAGCAGACCTTGTAAACGCCTTTAGTCGTCGTGGTGTGAGAAAAGCTGTCGTACTGTTTCTTTCTCTCCTGATACAGGACATTGCTCATTGGATCAGTCACAAAACAGTCTACGTCGTAGTTGCCTCCAGCAATAACCTGAGGTTAGACACAGGACCATAGACACACAGCGCCAAGTCTTAGCAAACCCGTCATGTCAGGTGAGCATAGCTTTACACGGTTTCTGACTTTTGCAGAATGTTCATACTCTATTAACTGTTCCTAAACATCTTTATCGCTGGCGTTGTTATACAATCAGAGGACAGGCACAACGACACTAGGAAATTTACTGACACAAACACCAAATCCACCAAGGAGAATAGCAACCATATGAAGTGGTCGAGACAAATGGCACTTAAATATGCCATTACAATATTAGGTGATACGGGATTAACCAAATCCACATGCATATTATTGGGATCGAAATGTGCTCTGTAAATATGCGCAGGTACCGCTGAAGAGTTTGGACGCACCAAGGTCACTGTTCTGGGTCTGATTTATCGATCACCGTCAAGTCTTACGGTACAGAACTACTGTTTTAATTCTGAGGTATCACTCTTAAAACAGACACCTACCTGAAAATCGATGTCAAACTTAACTCCTTCTTCAAGTTCTTCGTAAAAACACTGCTTTTCGTTATCCGGTAATTCAAATGTCAACTCTGTGCAATAAACTATGTAAACATGTAACATCAAGCCGTAAAATCCGAGAAGTCGCATATTGCACAGTTGCAAAATATACAACAACCAAACACAGGTATTTCAAAATTAACACAAGTAACAGTTTTGTCTTCTGGGTCTTTTAGTCTACAGCAACGCAGATGTTTCACGCAGCGGAACGGACGCAAATTATGTACTAATTACTCCGTTCAATAACAGGAGCAGTGTTGTGAGGAATCGACGAATCCCCTTTCTCTAAAACTGACGTGGCATGATTGCAAAGCTCTTCCGGAGTAGATTTTAGGCAAGTTGTTTTTCTCTCTGCACGAAGTTCGCTCTCTCTTATGATTGGGGAAAACACCCCATATGACACATATGGACCAGTCGCATCTGAGCACGTATTGTATGCGCTGAGGAATGGATCATTTGTTCCAAGCGGTAAATGAATGTTACGAAACTACGCTTGCTCCTTGGCGTCCATACACAGTGTTTCGTCACTGATCCTTGGTGGGCATGTCAAAATGTGAGGGTTTTGTATGGCTGTGTCGTCCAGCTTTGTGGTGGCAAAGTGCGGCGCGACTGTTTCCTGTGAGGTTGCAATGTTGCTGAATTTCAGAGAACACAGGCATACTTGACGCAATATGCTGTATTTTTGAATGTATTACCCCGTTCATTCTGAGAGGAATTCGGTCATTTGATTGGATTCATGTAAATATTGTAACCTGAAAAAGTCCTATGCCCTGGAAAAACTTATGGTGACAGGAGGATACCATAGGTTTTCTTAAGGAATGTTGAAAAAAAAATAAGCAATGTCTAAAAACTACGGCACTAGTCTGTGTGTTTTGATAAAACAGAGGGTTGTCTGCATCTGCCTCCCTGTCCACATTTTCGTGCTTTGATTTCCTTTCCCTCTTCTGATACCTGCAGTTTCAACACTGTGTTTCAGGGTCACCTGGGGCCTGACACACCTCATGGGTGATGAAGGAGAAAAGCATAGAGAAGCTGTTCAGCCTCCACCAAGGGATTGTGGGGGATTGGGGGGGGGGGGGGTATTAATCACTATTCGGCCACACAAGAGAGAACAGGCTGCAGGAGGGAGCTCTGCGATCAGTCTCTGTGACTGTAGTTGTTTTCATTTTGTGGCTGAAACTAACATGCTTTGCAAATCACCAACCAGATTTACATCCCACAATAAGATGTATTTGGTGAGCAGGCATTCTGATCAAGGGAAGTACATACATACTGCATTTGAGATTAATCCTTTAATACATCTGGAGGGTTCTGATTACACATCCATTTTTTCTATCCACAGCACTACATATCTTCAATGACTGTCAGCCTGAAGCATAATTCCCAGTTCTGACCCACAATATTAGCTATTAACTAACCACTGAACACTAGGAGGAGCTAGTGGAATTTTTGCAGATACACAGCCAAGTGGTGCACTCACTACTGCGGCTATGTTGGGACTGACTGGAACTTTGTGAAATGTTTGGCCCAGTTTTTGTCTTTCTTATTTTTGGTCTGCTTATTTAGGAATATGACAGCAATGTATAATTCGTGACAATCTTGGACCTGGGTTTTTTTTTTTTTTTTTTTTTTACAGAAGTAGCAGCAGTGTTCACAGTTCTCACCATGAGCTGGAGAAATCGAGGTCCTCCAACATTACTCAAGCTATAGACCTGGTATCCCAAATCTGGCATGGGCTCTTCGACTGTCTCCTCTCCTCACTCAGTAGACTCTATTAGAGAGACGGGATAAACACCGTATTGGAAGTCCCCACATAACCAGCACAATAACAATAATTATTATTGTTTTAACTGCCAACATGATTCCTCCATGGTATGACTGATGTGACATGTAAACAGTGAGTTTGGAGTCAGACGTCAGCTTACCTCTTCAAAAGCAGCAGCATACTACCTGTCGATTGCTCCAGGTGTGTTCTCAGTGTATCAGTATTTATCATTAATATTTTTCTTTCATATTTAAATAACTTGTGACCAAAAGGTTGGAGGTGTGATTTCCATGTGGGGCAGTGCTATTGTAGCATTGAGCAAGACACTTTTGAGCACATTGAGTAAGACAATTGCATCTTTAAATATATTCTACTGTACAATAGACGATGTTTAAGGTGAGGACAAAGGCATGCTCAGAATTTGCTACAACACCCTGGCGAGGCAGAATCTGTGGCTTGTGATGGCAAGGGAATAAAGCCAGAGGTATTGCAGTAAGTATAAAGTGATTCATGGAGGAAATTTAATTGAACTGAAGGGGAACTTTTGCCTGAAAAGACCTTGGCTCTGTTGTCTTTCTTCATGGCTGCAGGCTTAAGATGGCTGTAAAGGATCCTAACACCCACCACCCAGCGGGATCTGCTTTGGTGCACGATGTCCTCTCGTCTCCCGCTGAGAGAGAATCTCTGGCAACATCCTGCGTCTTGAAGGTCCAGGTTTGCACATCTTGCTGCTGGTGCACTTGTGTGTGTGTGCATGTGCATGTGTATGTACGTGTGTGCATGTGTATGTACGTGTGTGCATGTGTATGTGTATGTATGTGTGTGCATGTGTGTGTAGGTGCACGCAAAATTAATTGTCTGAATTTGCTTTCTCTGTGCAGGCATGTATCACTCCACAGGAATTTAGTCTTTTCTGTATTTAGTCTCTTCTCTTTAGGTAGAAAGAGATCATATACAGCATTCATTTGGTGTCTGGATTGGAAAGCTTCACCAAGCATTCTGAAGTCACAAAATTGATCAGAAATTCTCAGAAAGACAAATAATCACAGAGTAACCAAGTTGCATTTCACTGACCAGCAGTAGATCAGCTGCATCAAAGGTTAGCTGGAGGTGTTTCCTCAGTAAATTGACCCAATTTGCTAGTATATTGGCCAACCCTTAAAATGTTGGCAGTTTAGCCCAGTACCCACACAAGTCAAGTGGAAGTACCTTATGTTATCATCAGCATTCTCCTAACATGACAACAAAGCTCTTGCAGCACAGCTAATTTTACTTACTATTGGCTATGAGAACTAATGTTTTGTTCATTTATTTATTTTACCAGTTGCTTAAACATGGCAAGCAAGGACACACCTCCTGCAACAGGCCCTGTGACCTACATTGCTCCATGGCAGCTCTGGCCTGGGGCAGCCACCATGCAATCAATAAAAACTTGCATACAGTGCAGAAAGCGCATCTCTTCATTGCTGGGCAACTTCAGTACTCTAATATAAGTCTCTAATATAAACTTCCCTTTGAGCTTCATGATCTTCAGTAATTTAGCAATATACCGGAAATGCAAGACATTTTTTCAAAATGTATAGTGTACTCCTGCTTGTATGGAAACATTATACATGAAATGATGTTCTTGCCAACCATCTTAGAGATGGATTGTCTCACAGGTGAGTTGTATGGAGCCAGTTCTCTGGATTGTTGTAACATCACACTTGCATTTGTTTTAATCTAAAGATAGTTTTATATTGAAAAATGGTAAACATTGATAATTATTGTAGTATACAAGAGAGAGTAGATTTCTTTTCTTTTTTTTCTTTATTTTTTTCCTTTGATGTGCTTATTTGGGTTTCAGAGTAAGGTTTAAGTTTGATTTGATGATGACTAGTAAAATAAAGAAAAAAAGTCACACCTCATTAATTACCAAGAATGAGTTCATTGAATAGATATTAAATGTCACTGCCCAGATTATTAACTTGGCAGGCCTGGAGATTTAAGTACAATTAGAAAAGGACCTTTGTTTCTGTGGGGAATATTAAATGAATGAATTATACGAAAAACTTGGAAGAAGTGCTATCTGAATGAAATCATCAAAATCAGCTATGCTATTCTGTCACCAAATTCATTCATATAATAAATAAAATGAATAGATGATCACATCCATTTTTAATATTCAATTTTTAACTGGGTGTGTCATGGTATGGTTTAAGGTAAATAATCAGAGAAATTACAAATCTACAGTGTAAAGGTAAAGATTCCGTCTGTTTCATATTTATGGACTGAAAGAGGAAACAAAATGAACACGTTCCATTGATGCCTTTGCTTATTTGTTTTTCTCTTTATTATTATGAAGGCACTATATACATATTGGCTACACATGTTGTACTCCTGCCTTGTACACAGCTACAACACAGAAGACTACATCACATTATTGACTGACAGTGGTCTCTTCCATCATAGGTCACACTTCTGCCACTAGATGGCGCATTTGATAAACATAAAATCCACAGCCTGTCAGAAACCAGTCCAACAACAGGCTGTGATGTATTAATACCGTATTGCGAAATCCAGTTACTGGATCAGCAAAGCGGTGAAGACTGCACCTTGTGTGACTGCCTGTACAGTGCTGTCAGATGACCAGTGGAATGAAACAGTCTAGAGAGTGCATTACCTTCTCTTGAGCCATGTTAGCTAAATGTCCACAACACAAGGGAGCAGGTAAACCTATTCCTCAGGAGGTTACACTGTATGACGAGAAGAAAGCACATGACTCCTATAAAGTCTTTTTCTTGCTATTGGCCATGTTTTAGCGTGTTCTACATTATTCATTGGTGTTCATAAAGTATTCAATTGATGTTTCACAAGTGTTTTGTTCATGATTTGAAACATAACACGACAAGTGTTTCTGTCACTGTATTATTTGAATGTGCTGAGTTGGTAATGAAATGTTACACGATTCTTACTTTATCATGACTCAGTAATCAATGGTAGCGAGCTACACTGTTTTGACAGCGCAGCTGGAGTAGCGTTAGATCACTGCTGAGGGAAACACCACTTTTGTCTCTTTGCTGTCTTTCCTGTTCACCTCTGCTTTATGTTCTGTGTTTAATCCATATTTGGAACTCACTGAAATTACTTTGTGCACTTCCGCCTTCCGCTGTAATCTAGCTCCGTGCGAGAATCATTGCTTTTGCTTTTTGTCAGACAAACGCAGATGAGACAGCCTCTTTCTGCATTGATTTTGAACTGCAAAAATATGACCGCTTGAGCCACGGATCAATATTATTATTCTGTCTAAATGACATTCGCTCTTGCTCTTAATCCCTGGCTCGACACGGCAGATTGTTCCAACTTGTGAGTCGCGGAGTAATCGATATCTGATATTACTTTCTTTTCTTGGGTCTTCTCCGTTGCCTTAAGTTTATTCATGTACACAGCCTCGCGCCCAAACGGTGTGTGTTTTCCTAACACATGTTGTTCCTCCTCTGCATGCGGATTATGCCCACGAAGGAGATGGAGTCGGCTGTGTTCATACAATCATTGTGCAGTTGTGAAGACGCCGCAGACAGCTCCTGGTGGACCCACACGTGGTTTGTATGTGTTCATTCACAGCGGCTGGGCAAATCGTGAGGGCTAAGCTTCACAGGCTCTGTGCTGTTCACTTTTTGGGTGAGCTGGGTGCCCGTAGTTCTGTACTACCACTTCTGCCTTCAGACCCGGTCAACGTGCATTTGTGACCACGTTCCAGTGTTTGAAATAAGGCTCATCGTGAGCAGAGTGCTTCAACCATTGGTCAGGGTCTGTGTCATCTCCCATCACTCTGGAAGCTGTCAATCTCTGCCTCTCATACTCTTTTTATTATCCAGCAGACAAGCTCCATTCAAGCAACTGCTGGTCCTGCAGTGTCCTGAGCATGAAAAGATGTTGAGCATCGAACCGGGCAAACAACGCTGCACGTGGACGTGGATTTAGCTTGAGGACAATTATGCTTTCTCGTGGTATGAAGGTAGATAGCTACATCGACTCCAAAAGGAAAACAGCCACCAGGTCTCCTTACTGATTGGCCACCAGCTCTTCGAAGTCTGAGAGCTGTTTCATCTGCTCCACTTGCATAGAGTGCCTCCTTATCAGTTTCTTCTTCGGCTTGGGGAAGCCTCTCTTTGGCGAGCTGGGCGCTACAGGGGCGAGCGACCTGAGGCAGGTGGTGAGGGGGGAGGAGGGCTTGCTGCTGGCTCCGATGTCAGGGATGGGGGGGTTAGGGTTGATATTGAGGGGGGGCAGGTGGCCCGGCCGCGTATGGGAGATGTGGTCCAAGAGCAGGGTCCCGGAGCCCCGCCTCTCCAGGAGCCCCGGGGCCCGACGGCGGGCCGCGCCTGGGGACGTGCTGGCGTTGCTGTCCAGGGACTCCCGGGATCCCGTGAGCAGGGCGAGGGGGGAGGCGTTGTGCTTGCGTCTCTCCAGCGGCACCTTGGGCGAGTCCAGCATGGCTGAGTCAGAGTAGAGCTGCGAGTCCGAGTCATAGTGCTCATTTCCCAGGCGCCTCCGGTACACCGTGTCCCTCAGGCCGGCGGGCCCACAGATGCCTCCGCTGCTCTCCTGGTCAGCAGGGACGGTGCAGCGTCTGGCCAGCGGCTGGTGCTGCGGCAGGGACTTCTCGTACGACGGCTTCCGAGACGTGGGGGCGGAGATTGTGGACACGGAGTTCGGCTCCCCGACTGAGGGGAAGGAGCCGTCTTTGGCCTCCACGCTGTTGTGCCGGGACAGGGGTGCCCTCCTGGACAGAGACAAGCCGTTGACGCCCGCGACAACGTCCTCGTTGGAGCTTGCCCTCTTGCCCTCCTCGGCGGCGGCGGCGGCTGCAAGGACGGAGGGGGCGATCAGGCCCCAGGGCTCTGACTGCAGGCGTTTCAGCTGGGGCAGACGGGCCCGCTTGGGGTTAGCTGTCGGCTCACTGGGGGGCTTGACCACAGGGATGCCCGGGCAGGCCACGCCCGCTGTCACCCGCTTGGTCTGAAAGCTGAAGATGGTGTCACGCTGCTTGTCGTTGCTGGGAGACGGAGACGTCTTGAGGTCGATGTCGGAGGGGGAGGTGCACAGCGCGGGGGAATATCTGTCCTCCAGCTCGGGAGATGGCGGGACATTCAGGTACTGCTTCGTGGTTTTGGCCCCGGAGGCCGACTTGTCCGTGGTTATGATAATAACCTCCTTGCCCTTGGCCTTGCAGGTGTCCAGCAGCAGCTTGAGGGTGTCCTTGTCGTCCGCGTTGATAGCGTGGACCAGGGCCGAGGCCCCACCGTGGTCCTCCAGGCTGGGGTCGGCCCCGTTGGACAGCAACAGCGACGCCACCTCGTGGCCGGCCTTGTGACTGCAGGCGTGCATCAGCGCCGTCCTGCCTTCCTTGTCCTGGATGTTGGGGTCGGCGTTGTTCTCCAGCAGGTACTTGACCAGCTTGGCCTTGCTGACGCTCTGCTGGTCGGAGTGCTTGGACATGCAGGCGATCATGAGGGGCGTCTCCCCGCGCTCGTTGCTCTCGTTGATGTAGGCACCGCCCTCCAGGAGCAACCTGGTCAGGCGCAGACGACGCAGCCATACTGCCTTCAGGAGGGAGTTCCCGTCCGTCCGGAGCTCGAGGGCGTCCTCCATTCTCCTGACAACTGCAGGCGTCACCCTCAGTCCAGAGACAGAATCCCAGTCTGCTGTCATTGAAAGAAAAACAGAACAGGCTACATGATCTTTTGAGATTTTGCCCAGTGTCTCTCGTGAATGATAAGTAATGATGTACAGAACGCAACGAGTATATTTTGTTGTTGTTTCATCCATTCTTTTAAAATTATCACTTGCGTCCGTTAGTGTCAAATAACGACAATGGCGGCTAAAATCAATCAATTAAAAGTCCGTTATAAACAAGGGGAGTTGCCCTCTGAATCGCCAGCAGATGGCGCTCATCCTGCAGTGGACGGTGTCCGTCAGTGCGGACACACTTAAATTTCACGTGCTAGACAGCTCCAGATCAAACTTTTCACCTCGGTATAAAGAAGCAAGAAGAAAGGGAAAATCTACGAAAACATCCAGCAGAATAGAACAAGCGGTAACAGGCTCTTTTCATCAATTCGCTTTTGCTTATTCACACGTTTTATACGACTGTACTGGTGTTGTTTTCGAAGATGGGTGTATTTAAGAGTGTAAAGATAAAATGTTGTACATACTTTTTTTTTCTTATCAAAGATGTGCGTCTGATATGTTACCTATCAAAATGCGTTGATGTGAGCGTCCAGCGCACATGTGGCATGGTTTGTTACAGGGGATATTGCGCCTAATGTTGTAACTTGGACCGACAAAATTTCTACGATTAATCCTTGAAGGTTTTGGCGACAAGGCAATGAAATGTATCCAGGTATTGCGCAAGTACGACTAAGGCTTAATACGGGAATTTGAATGGTTGCTGAAACTAAAACGATTTTCCATCATAAAAGATTAGGTTTAAAAGATTATGGTCAGACTCACAATTGTACAGATAACCTGTTGGATGTGAGCAAAAACAATGAAAACAGTGTTCATTTACAAAACTCTAACGTAGCCGGTAATAGGTTAACATTAATGTTCTGAACGATTGTGATACCTTACAGAAACCTCTTTATTTCTTATTAGTCAATCCCATCTCCCGTTGTTTGGCCAGAATGAGATTAAGTGTAGTGTTCTTTGTAGAGCGAGCAGCAAGTAGATGTGCAGAGGCTGGCTAAGGAATAAGACCGTTAATGCGTCCGTCAAGTAGATGCGCCAATTTGTATTTATGAAAACGCCGCAACCAGGTTCTGTTGCTCTGATGTTGCGAGAGCCATGGAATCAAGTCGCTCTCCATGGTCCCTAAATGGCCCCCACCTTAATCGGCGTTCATTGCAAAATCGAATATGGTACCCAGTAGTGTATTGCTTCTGTGTTTCTATATGCTCTGTGTTTATGCAAGTGCAGTGCAGTTTCAGTTTGAATGAAAGAATGAAGCGTGAAAATACAATACTTAAAATAAATGTGTATGCAACTTTACATGCAAACTTGATAACTATAAATTATAATGATAAACCATTAAAAACATCCTCAACCACATGTCTAAATGCCATGTCTATCAAATAAAAAGTGTTCACACGTTTCAGGGTCATTCTGTCCGTTATAACTGACACACACCTTAATCAGTCGAAGGAAGCAATCCATCAACTTTCCTCTGTGGAGAATAAAAATGACTCAAAACAATACCAATACTCCAACCAAGAAAAATACATTTTTTCAGCGTAGCAATTTTGTCTTACCCCGTCTGAAGACAGCCTTGCCATTTCAGAATATGCCCAGAGGTAATGTTGCCAACGACAAGGTGCCAGAATAATTTGAAAATAAAATGAAACCATTTTCACAGGACGTCTTGTAGTTTACAGACATCTTCCCTCTCTGCCTTTCTTCCACAAACCAGCACCAGCAGAGGCGAAGATGTCCTATTTTAAGTACAGATCCACCGTGCTGGCGCTAAAACTAAGCGTCCAAGACTTGCAGCTTCGCTTTTGTTATGGCAACGCAATTGATCAGTCCAATAGCTGCATTCCTCTCAGTGCGCACTGCAAAAAGCACAACCCCAACATCTTGGGTATATAAATAACTTCTTGCTTGGTGAATGAAACGTACATCTTATTGACGTCAGTATCTACAAAAATAAGCATTGCATCTGGTAAGAGCCCTCTTTCATCTTAATGGGAAGCGCACAAACAAACAAAAACACGTTTCAGTTGTTATCTATATTTATGAAGCGTCTTATTTTGGAGAGGAAAACCGTAACATTGCAGTATTTCCCCAGGATTATATTTTTCAAATGCTGAAGGCTACACAATCCGAAAGACGCAACCTTAACTAACGAGAAATGCATTCGTTTTTATTTTAACCCAGAATATCAAACAATTAGCCTTTTTTTCAATTCATATATACGTATCGATTTGTCAATGTTGTGAGCATACATTTAACATGGTGCATCCGTGGGAAAATCTGACATTTCGTTAGAAATAATGCTGGAAGTATGTGAGTTTTAATTCCAAGTATAGACATACATATTTGACACGTCTGTGGACCTCAACGTCTAGATTCCGTCCATCATTCTCAGTAATTACCATTTGAGAGATCCCATCTTGTGTTGCGCTGTTGAGCTTTAGAAATGTAATTAACACATGTCGATGGCTGACACTGCGCTACAGTTCTAAAAGTTGACGTCCAACAGTTTCTCTCACTTGCCAGCATGCAGCCCAGATGAAGAATAGTACTTTGACGTCATGTTCTCGACACCTTTTCGTAGAACGTCACCCGAAATGTTAGGGCTGTGATTCGTTTACAGAAGACAGGGTTTCGACAGCAGATAATGTGGATAGTGCTAGGAACCATCCTGAGTTCGGACGTAAAACGTTGATTTTTTCTAATACATCTACGTTGAAAGTCAGACGTTTTTAGATGGCAGAGTTCAAGCAGTTGTATGAGCTTTAATATATATATTCATAGACCATTCTTTTTCTGGTGATAACATGATCCACATTTAAATCAATTAATTTTGTGTAAGCATCTTGCTCAGGTGATTTCTATAATGCGGGATTTGAATCGGCAATTGTTCAACGTGGTGATCCCAAGTCACCACTTGAGCTCATTCGTGCTCATCATCTTAACGTTGCGCGTCTTTGCTTGGTGTACAGCGTGCATCTTTACGCATGGGATTTAAACTGATTGATTACATATGTCCCTAACACCAAAAAAGGATTCATACTCATGGCCATTTCCTCTTTAAACCACTGAAACGACACCTCTCCTCCATTGGTCTCGTTTCCTTAATTGGCTCCCGATGGAGAAGTAATGAAACGTCCCCTGGACAGGTCTCAACGGAAGGACAGCGCGAAAGTGTATTGGCGCTCGAGGACTGCGATTATGACTCACCCTACAGACTTAACATTCTATAATGAAAATGGAGGCAATTTTGCAAAACATTTCTAATTGTATTATTATTGTCATTGTATCAATCAAGGAATATAGTTTTTGGTTTTGTTTTGCTTTGCTTGTATCTTCAGAATAGGTTATTGCCCACATAGTATCCTAAACGAACATCTTTGCTAAGGTCTGGTTTAGCGCAGGTAGGCACTTGGACACCTATGTATCAATAGGTGTATTATCTTATTACACTTATTAATAGTGTATTATCTCCATGTATCAATGAGGTAAAAGTACAAAAGTACTCTCTGCTCACTAAGGCAGATTAAGATAGATTTAAAATGGGGTAAATGCCTAAGGTAGCAGTACTTCAACTGGTTTCGGGGATTCCATATTCAGAAAGGATTAATTATACATCTTTGTGAAATAGGCCTGCTTATGAATTGCTCATGAGATGGAGTAGAAGGCAGAACGCTTGTTTGTCCCTTCAAGAAGCGGTACTTGTGCCAGCAGGGCAACAAAGCCAAAGCAATTGCGCCAATGGCCTCTGGAGATGGCAAACTTCAATGCTAATCAGGCAGGCCGGTCCACCCCTTCTACACTGGCATGAGTCGCACGACGCTTTGTGACAGGAATGGAGTCTTCTCAGATTGCAGCCATCTAAGTATTGTCTAGTTAATCCTGAAGCAACATGACACCTGTGAAAATTACTACTTATTGAAAAGAGTAATACATCCCATGTCATAAGTGAGTCATTGATTACTCGGTCATGTTTGATTCATGGACACAATCCAGAAAATTGAAATGAGTCAGGCTGACAATTGAAACTGAATATGGTCTGAAG
Organism: Megalops cyprinoides; assembly: GCF_013368585.1. Classification (NCBI taxonomy): domain Eukaryota; kingdom Metazoa; phylum Chordata; class Actinopteri; order Elopiformes; family Megalopidae; genus Megalops; species Megalops cyprinoides. Next base: position 19,827,394 of record NC_050595.1, on the reverse strand, counting down.
AATAGTCTCTGATGTTTTTTTTTCTTAGTGGTGAATGCTTTGTGTTTATTCTCCATGCTATTTGTTAATCTTTTCCATCTTTAAAATGGACATTATGTTACACCACAGTGAAAAGAGGAAAAAGCGGGCTTCAGTTAGGATAGCCATGAAATCCAGTAAAAGCATTTAATCATTATTTTTAGGTTGCTACGAAACAGCAGTGAGAGGGAGAGAAAGGGCAGCAGAGTCCTCGGTTCTATGAGGAGCAGGTAATTATAACCACATCGCCCAACCCTTTGAAGCGTTTCTAATCACCCATCCATACTCCTCCCCTCAGCAGTGCAGAACCTACATATATGGAAGCATAAGGTCTGTCGGTCTACCCACTGTCAATTTAAATGAATCAGCGAATGCTCATTTTTTACATTCACGTGACACATCTTCCCGCTCATGAAATTTTAAGTACTTGACAAAGGTAAAAGCTACCTGTACTCCAACAGCATGGTTTGCTGGTACCATCTGTAGCTGCACAATTATGATTAAAATTACTCACACAAATAATACTTGCCAGTGGCTGAGAAGACTCGAGCAATCAAATCAAATCTGTGCCTTTGCAATTTTGTGCAGTTATGAAGGCAGGTAGCTAATTTTGCTTGCTGAGCTACTTGTGGAGGGAGATCAAGCTATTTACCTGGATCATTGAGATACCAGTATGGTGTCTTGGGCTCAATAAGTGGTCTTGTCTATTGGTTGTCAGTGGGTGGATTTGTTGGCATGCTGGCACACCCAAGGTGGGCAGAGTTTGCAGTTGTCCACCGATTAGGTATCTTATCAAGTACAAATTCCCCCTGACTCCGGGTACACTTGAATGCAAAAAAAGAGTACCCATTGGAAAATGGCAAGCCACTGCAACAAAATTAGCCCAATGATTATGTTGCTGATGCCCTGTCAAAGATGCTGTACACAAGAACACATTTCTCTTTAAGAAGGGGTCCTTTGTGCAGATGACTATTCATGGTTTATGGATGAAGGCAGTGAAGCTCCTTACATGATCATCGTTATAGGGCATATTTCCTTTCCATTCCAAATTATTCTTTGCAAAGCTTCTGCACAAAAACGTCACTTATTTACTGGGCTGTCACTTACAGCATGCACGAAACACAGACTCCAAAGGAGAGGGAACTATTTCTCAATTCATATTTTAATTTATTTCTGATAATACTAATGAAGTACCAGCTCACTTATCAGAAACAATAGCTGAGGAGCTGTACTCTAATATTGAATTGTACAGAGGAATATTACGCTTCAGCAATGTACTATTCAGGGAGGTAATGGCACAGGATACTCCTATAGGCCAGCAATGAAAAAACTGCAGCCTGAAGACGGGAATTGGCTTCATACCTTAATAAAACCTTGTGTATATCTATTCATGTGTTGTCTGTGTAGAGAACCCAGTTCTGGTCAAAGGTCATGCACAGAATGGTGTCCATGGTCGTTTGTTAGGGACTTTCTCATCTATAGCCTTAGACTGTCCTCACCTTAGCACCTGACTTGTGGCTGAAGTTCATCCTTTTTTCAAACAAACATCACAAAAGCTAATAGCAGATAAGAATGCATATCTAGATGAAGCACTGTTTATGGTGTTTGATGTTTATTGTGCCCGTTTGGTTACTGTTTTGATATGATTTAGAATCCATCAAAAAAAGAGGATCTACAAAGTCGGATGGAAAATGCTATTTCTAGCTAAGTGTGATTCCACTACCAAACTCTTGGCCTTGAACTTTGCAATTATCTTCTGGTGGTAATATCTGTTATTTCATGTGTCAGTTATGGTCCTCTACATTCACAAGCAATTGTTGTGTGATTAGAAATGGAGCTTGCAATTCAGATGGCTCACAGAACATGCAGGTCTACCGCACTCAGCCAGTCAGGAGGCTGATCGTACAGTAGCATTCAAGTCAAGTGCGATGTCATTCTCCTTACAATCAAGGCCCATAGAGAAAGTAATCAGTTTGAATAATAATCCCACAGGCAGCTGTACTTGTACCGAGCTGATTGTGCATCCACGTTAATATTTTTTGTATTACTTGATTAATGGTAATTGTTGTCTTCGACTTGAAAACACTACAAACGCATAACAAAAAGAAAGAACAACAGCTTCCATCACACAGAATCCTAGCTTGGTTTGGGGATGGATTCGAACAAAAAAAAATAGCGTGGCACTTTTTAACAAAGCTCCAGATGCAGTATTTGGGTTGGGGTGTGGTGGGGGGGGGTGGTTTTGAGTGTGATAAATCGTCTTCCAAAGCATGAGCCGTGAGCGCTGCTGTGTCAGGGAAACCGGAGAGAAGGCGAGAGAGAGTGCTGCTCCACTTCCCCGGGCTCTCTGCGTCACCGATGCTCCGTCGGCACACCTGAGTTTCATCAGGCTGTGCCCTGCGCTGCCACCCTCTGCCGCATATTGGAAGGCAAATTAATTAATAAAATCAGGAAAAAAATAAGCCATCACTGCCACCCCCGGGGAGCGGTTTCCATTTTCAGAAATCTCTCTTCGCACCTGCTGCACAGCAGCCTTCTAAATATAACCCCCCGCTTCTCTCCGACGTTCTGTGAGTTGTTACTTGGTAGACGGAGGTAACTCTGCGTCTGCATTTAGATTATGCAAAAAAAGAGAGAAAAGAAACTGTCAGGAAATGAATAAAATATGACAGAGCTATATGAATACAGCTCTAAAAATATAGGTTTCACCTCTGGAGATCTTCAGAAATGTTTCTCTTTCCTTCTTTTTCTTGCAGTTTCTGTTCAATGTGTAACTTGGACACCGATGCATTCAAGTCCAGGAAATGAAATGGAAGATTATTTAAACATAAGACAGACCCTGGTGGTGCTCATAAAAACATTACCACTTCCTGTGAATGATTCTGTATGATGTTACTTTTTCACTGCCAGGAGAAAGTGTAAAGCTATTCTGTTGATTAACATGACCATCTGCTGCAGAAGGTTACAGCTAGGCTGCTGCTTATCGCTTCTTTGCTGATCATTAGATCCTGTTCCTTATCTTGTTTTCTGATGGTCATTGATGACTAATTAAAAGTGACAAGGGAGACATTTCCCCAGTTCTCACTCCAATCACGGCATTAGAAAGTGCCATAAACTGTACATATTCATAGGTCCCATTTGACTATCTGCAGGGAAAAATAGTGCAGAAAACATTCTCCAAGATGGCCGTTTTCCTGGTGTAGTGATACTGATCAGACACAGGCTGCAGCTGTCTCACAGACGCATTTGAATGAAGTTGGGAATATTATTTTGAAAGGACGAATATTTAATCACTGTGAGCGATGGCGCATGCAGAGGGAAATGAGAGATGGAGATCAGGATGATAGGCAAGACCTCCTCGCATGAGTCTTTTCCGCTCAGCCAGGGCTCTTATCTGTTCTGTGCTGTTTGTCCTGCTGAACTGTGTAAGCGTTTGTTTATTGGTCAGAGCAGGCTTTGGTGTCTCTAAGAGGAAGTGAGGTTGGTAGCAGGGTTCCCATCCTCTCAGCAGTTTCACAGACAATTAGAGCGACCTTTTTTGCCCGACACATTCACTCACTCACGCATACACACAAAATTCACAATTCTCAATGTGAAGGCTTCCTGTTGTTTTTATGTTTTGTGTTGTTTTTTAAATGTTGTTAATGGCATCCAGCTTGCTGACACATGTGGCTGGAACACTAAATTGTTTTATGTAAGTTTGATATAGGTTAAAGAATCAGTACAATCTCTGATGGTTTGAATCAAGTCACTATTTCAGGTAGGTGGTTGGAGTGGTTGTGCCTTGCTGACTTGGGAGGCACTTGTTTTAGCGCTGACTGTAGTTATTTTGTTCCATGGCAGGATATTTTGTCTTAGGATAATAAATCTCTTTCAAAATAACAAATTAAACTAGTGATACGTGACCATTGAGAGCTCAAATCCTGCTGTATTGCCTAAATTCTCAGTTTTATGTCTTTTGGATCTAGAAACAGTTCGAATGGGGGGTTATATGGGTGGAGAGAACCCTGCAGATAATTCTCAGAATGTCTTTTTTTTTGTTTCCCGTGACAATGCGGAGTGCCATGTGAAAGGGTCTAAGGTGAGAAAAAGCCAAGTGTTGCATGAAGAGAAAAAAAATATGAAAGATAATCACTGCTGTGGGCATTGAATTGGGACAATGGCATTCTATTTTTACCTTTAGAAACCTGCAATTATAGGCTCATTCGCTATCTTAACTTCATGCCACACACAAAGAAAAGAACAGTACGTATTCTAAATATGGCAGGTAACTTCCGTGGACACTTTTCATTAAAGGTGGATAATGACACTCTTTTGCTCCTGTGATTTTGCTGATGATATGAAGTAAGGGAGAAACAGTTTTTTACCTCATCAAAATCAGAAACACAATGTTTGTTCAACCAAAGTAAAACACAGGTAGAGAAAACCTAGCAAAACAGGAAGCGGCATGCAAGTTGAGTAACATTATTAGCTGGCAAGGAAACCAGAATCATTTCTAATATAACTACAAAGTCAACCAGTTTTTGTCTTTTCAAAAGCTAGATAATTAGCCATCTAGATGAAGACGCAACCTACACAATACCTTACCTTGATGGCTAACTTTCAACCCCAGCAATAGGCATGCCAACTCATCATTAGTCTGGCGGCTCAAAAGTCATCTCCAGCATGAAATGATTTCCTGCCCTGGAAATATGAGTACATGGCTTAGACCTCCTGCTTATTTCCCTGCCGGAGTTTAGAATCCAATCTTGCCTTCTTGCTCTCCCTTCCTGCCAGGGGCATCTTCACCCTTGACACCACGGTTATCTGCCATAGCTCATGTGTATTCACCTGCAGCACGTCATACCCACAGCCAGATAAGCATGCATGATGATGCATGCTCGCTTCCTGGATAGCGCGTCAGCTTTGTTCCAAACAAGACAAAGTGAGGAATGATAGCATTCTGTGTCAGCCACACGATAAGGTTTCCATAACAGATTTTTCACCAGTTGAAAAGCAGAGAATAATGATAAGGCTCAGTTTTGGTTTTTAATGAAGTGTGCTAAAAATAGCACAGTGCACCTTTATTTAACTGACTGCACCCGGCTGTGACCTCAACCTTTGCCCTCCTAGGAATCTCAATTAAATGATAAACATCGAGTTTGAACAAAAAACCTCCTTGGTTTGTCCCCCTTGGTCCCTTTTGGGAAAGTATATACTTGAAGCCTCAAGTCTTATGAATAGGACTACTTTACTATCATCATTATTATTGTTGTTCTTATGAGCCTGTTCCATTATGACCCGTGACCCAAGTTCATTCTTAAAAAACTCATACCAAAAACAACCACATGCCAATTTCCACAAGAAGGTCTGCTTCAGAGGTACAGTATGTTCTAAAAGAAGAACAGCAGAGAATGCAACAGCACTGAATTTCGTTCAGTTGATTTCCATGTGTTTTTACCTGAATTTCCAGCAGCATTTGTCTACAGAACAGTTTTTGTTTTTTTTCCCTGATTGTTTCATAGAACGTGGAATGAGGGCAGCTTTTTTTGCCCCGGGGGTGTTTTTCAGATGTCTGGAACGGCAGACTCGATGACGAGTGCATGTGCGATGAACTGGAAGGTAGAGAGCGGGTCTATAAATAGTACTGGAGGTCATCAGCGAGTCCCAATGGGAAGGCGAGCCAAGGAGCAGCAGGTTGGTGCCATTTAAACAAATGAAAGTCAATGGCGCAGGTAGCAAAGTGGCGCTGGCGTGGCTCCACAGCCGCCCCCAGCAGACTCATCATAGGACTTCCCAGGGATGTCCCACGTTACTCAGCGGGCTAATTTAGATCACTGTTGGATGGAACGCTTCCAAAACACAAACATTTCAGAGGTGTAAGACTTCATCGCAGCATGACTGGCAATTACCTTCCAGGGTGGGAACATGTAAAAAGACATTCTCATTAATGGATTTCTGTTTATGCCCCCCCCCCCCCTCCCCCCAAAAAAAAGAATTTATCGGTAATACCACCCAGGGAAGAAGAACAGAGGAACTTATTAAAAAAAATCTCATGAATTACTGATAAGGAAGGGATATGCATGAGCATACAATTAACAATTAAAAGTCAATTCCACACGCACTGCACACATACCATTCATTCACGCAGATATGCATCATCTCATTATAGATAAGACAAAGTAAACTTGCTGAGTCGGTGGAGACTAATCTGTATTGAACCTGGAGGGAACACTTGGGGTTTCCTATTGAAAGGAGTTTCTTTGAGAAACAGAAACTGTGTGTTTTTGTGAATAGATCAGATTCTTCCCATCTGCTACTAAATCCATGATGTGTAGTTTCTCGCAAGGCATCTGTACTTTGAGGCCCGGGTGCCTGTTGAAAAACAGCTCCATCCCTTGTTTTTAATGGAGTTCAGTGTTGACTCTGTGTCCATGCTTTGGAGGTGTTAAGGCCTCTACATGCCAGCTAGGATGCCCCTGATCATCCAGGACTCCTTTTAGATTCTCGGAAACTCTTTACCATCCTATAACTGTGAAGGCCATGCCTGTCTCTAAGGCCATGCATAGAGAGCACAAATGCTACAGAATGCTCCATACTTCATGGTCCAAGGTGAACAAACAAGTTTAGCTTAGATGTGGTCACTATTTTTCACCCTTTTCCATGCAACTACTTGTGACCAGCAATCCAAAAGCTCAGCTGTTTGTAACAGCCTCTGCACTTGTACAGGAACGTAGGGCAAGGGGCATGCAGTCCTCTAATATACACACAATTCAATGTGACTATTTTTCACACTACAAATCTCACAGTGCACCAGGAGGCAGACACAGAATGGGGAATAGACATTATCTGAGTAGCTTGCAGGTGCAAACTGCCGGGTATTCAAGCAGTGTGAAGAGTGAACCCTGGCCAACATACCCACCACCTATCTCTGATGGAACATGGCCAAATAGCTCCGCCACTGTGGGCTCCCAGTTATGGATGGCAGATGACAGAGCTGAACCCTCTCTGTAGGGCTCAGCCTGTGGTGAGATCAAATCGCTTTGTCATCTGAGCCGCACAGAAGGCCTGTGTTTAGGCTTTTAAATGTGATTGCTGTTGACTATGTACTCCAATGGAGGATACAATATTTCTCCCCTGTTTAGTTATTGCCCCAACACCCCCCCCCCCCCTTAATGCACCCAATGTGTCAGCCAGATATTGTCATTATTGTTATTATTTGAATCTTAAAGGAGAGTACCAATGCACAAATTCTGCTACTCCCTAGAATGTTCTGTGGCCGCTTCTATTCTGTCTATGCTGCTCTGGTACCATAAGTAAAGAGCAACACCTGTTCTGCTCCCAGCACACTACCGTAGATTTTTTATGTGTCTTTTTTTCAATTATTATTTGCAAGTGGTCTGTATTGAATGCAGTGATCTCACCACCATCATTGTGTGTGGTGTCCGTATCCTAGGAGATGGGTGAATATCTAATGAGGAAGCCATGGCTCGTTTCTGTGTGCCAGGTGCTTTGATGTCCCCCCTGTGGTAAATTTGAAAAGTTGGCTCCATTTTCCTCTCTAATGAAGCGGTGAGGCTGAAGAGGTGGCGCTGGTTGCTTGTTGACTATAAACGCTGAGCGCCAGAAACACAGATAACAAGGAAGCACTCCGGAGTCGGCCGGGATCCCTTAATTAAACACTGAAGTGGGGCTGCCATGTTATGAATTCCACAATATGAGTCACTAAAAACCAGCCTGCTGCGGACACCCTGCCCCTGTTGGTCAGCCTTTTTTTCGGGGGAGGGGGGGTTGGGGAGTGTTGGGGGTTCGCTCTCTGCCTTCTGTTGACTGTCTGTCACTTCCCGTTCAGTGAAAACATGTCAAGTTTTCTTTTTAATTATTATTATTTTTCACCTTCTCTGTTACCTGATTGTAGTTCAGAAAACCCTTGGGGCGAAAACACAGAAGTGCTCGTGCTATATTTGGATTGTCCTGAAGTGTATCTAATGTTCACTCGGGAACGGCGCTGTCCTTACACGCCCTTTTGATGGCGCCTGAAACTGCAGAGCAGGAACCCACTTGTTGAAATTGCTGTTTTGTGATACTACTGACAACAAAATAGGAAATTTGTAGAAATAATGACCGCGTACAAAAGGTGTGATATGTAGTTCTTGCTTTCTTTCTTTTTTAACCGTGACATGCGGGTGTTCGTTGAGGTGCTGATTACACAATGCTCAGGTGTGGACTGAAATCAATAACCAGACTCCAGATCCCATTAGCGGTAGCGTTCCTCTGAAATTGTGCAAGCACACTTCAAACTAAGGCATCCTGAATCTCAGTCGAACGTCTCTTATGTGACTTATCAAGTGTGGGGGCTTTTGAATCAATGAAATCTCTTAAGCCCCCAGCCTACAGCTCTGTGTTTACTCTTCAGACTAATACTGCAGGGCCATCTCCAAACACCCTCGGAGTCCTGCTGGGGACTTTAGAATCCATTGTCTATTTAATTCATTTCTCCTCTTTCATCAGAATAGCTGAGGACCCCTCTCTGTCAGGAGCAGTTGTGTATGTGTGTGTGTGTGTGTGTGTGTGCATGCGTGTGTGTGTGTGGGCGTGTGCATGCAGGTCTATACTGTGTGTGTGTAGCTTAGTGTTGTGGGTGGGTGTGTTCTGTGTTTTTGAGTGACTGTTCATGTTTGTAGCGTGTGTGTATGTGGGTGTGTTTTATGTGTGAGTGTCTGTGGTATGTTTGCTCATGCACATTTGTATGTGTGTGTGTGCATGCTAGTGTTTGTATAGCTGTCTTTTGTTTGTGTATGCCCTTGTCTTTGGTGTATGTGTGTGTGCATGTGTGTGCGCACACGCGTGTGCATGTGTGTGTGTGTGTGTGTGCCTTTGTTTTTGGTGTGTGCGTGTGTGTGTGTGTGTGTGCGCTCACATGTGTGTGCACTTGCCTTCGGCATGTGTGTGTGTGCTTGTGTGTGCTTATCTTTGGCATGTGTGTGTGTGTGCTCGTACACGAACAGGCAGGGTGGGTGGGGGGGGGGTCATCTTTCTCTGACAGCTCGTTAGAGAGCACCACTCTCCCGGCAGCTAACACCCCTGTGGCCGTGACGTCCGAGTGGCGTCGGAGCGCAGTGCCCGAAATACACCTCCTCTGCACACAGACCAGGCGGGAAACCGAGATTATGTTGTGTCAGAGCCTGGAGACAGTTTCCCTGCATCATTAGGAGACGTCAAGGCTTCTCCAAGGCACTGGAGAAAGGCAGAGCCCAGAGCAAGCCAAGGGTCAACTCCACAGAGCACATGTAGTGTGTAGCTCTAAACGGCACATCCATCCCTCGCACAATGGGTTAGCCTGATTTTTGCATACATGAGACGTAAAGGATGTGCTCATATATGCAGTCCATGGTTAAGCCATTCTCTAAAATATTACTTCACTTACGGAAATTAAATATATTGTATTATACTGAGAAATATGCTGTTCAGCCCAAGAATTTAATAATATATTAATATATATTAATGTAATGCAGAAATATATTGCAATATACCAAAATGTCAATAATTTACATATTTTAAAAATGCTGATTGACCTTAAAATATATTTTCTAGAATATATTGTCAATATATTTTTGTATGGCTTATCCTCTGCCATTGTTTTGACAGATGCAACCTGAGGAATACTGTAGACTGTAGACTGTAAGCTTTCACGGTGTACAATAAGTATGCAAGCCATGTTATGCATGCTCTGTGATCTTCATCTCCGCTTTATTAGTTAATGTAGCCTGGCTCAACATTTTGGCTTCTTAAAAATTTTCTAAAAAGCTCAAGGTTGCAGTCAGGGATTTTTTTAAGTGTACATTTGTTTTGTGGCATCTTTTATATGACCACTCATCCTCCAACAGCTGAAGTTCTCTCCAAAAGCTAGCTGACACATAGAGCTTTGCCAGAGGAACTGAGATGGTAGTAATCCATGGCTGTGGTCCAGCTTTTCTGAGATAAGAAGAAAGTGACACAGAGCTGTCACAGATGTGCTGTACATGACCAGATATTCAGCTCGCATGTTTTTTCCACTCTCTGTCAAGGCGATTCGAGTGTTGTCTGCATTCGTGTTTAACTATGGATGTTCTGCTTTGAAGTCACAGTGAAGGGAAAACATTGACTGAATCCAGACCTTTTTTTTATTTTACATTGTTACTGTTTTTTACGCTTATTTCATCATGTTTTCATCCTGTCTGTGCAAATGAATGACTGCGTAGAGATGGCTGGTGAAATGTTAGAGTCAGACATAAAAGTAAGGCTACAGGAGGCACTCCCGTTCCAACAGGACGATCCCTCAGACCGGTAAGAGCAAAGCTACGTAGCGCAGAGGAATGACCTGGTTTTCAGGATGGGATATTGAAATAATTATAGTAACACCTCTGCAGTAAATCCCTGGAGGCGGAGCAAAATGTGGCCTCAGCTCCTTCTCACCTGCAGGAAGGGGTACAGCAGGCGATCCCCAGAGGGATGGGGGAGATAACGCACCACGGAGGTACGGGGTGTTATAACCTGCACACCGAACACGGTGTGCGCGCCGCAGGTCTCACGCTGGCATGCCTCACTGCATTGACTTTTTTCCTCAATTCAGATCTCACACCTCGTGCACTCTCACTTTGGAAATAAGCAGCATATTCACCTTTTCCCAGCTGCTTGATCCACAAACAGCTTTGTTTACACCCTGCACCGGATCAGAACAGTGTGTACACAATGCAGTAGTATCTAATATATGTGCACAATATGTGCAATCACTGAAATAACTCCCATCATTCTCATACAATCACTGTTTTTGGAGGGTGGCAAAAGTGGTATTACCACAGATATCCAATTGTTACTAGATATTTAATCTGTTCCTTTGTTCTGCATTTAGGAGGTTCCAGTTATGCTTGCTATGTATGTTCTTTCCTAGACCACACCATTTCAAGAGTGTTTGTAACAATCCAGGAAATCAGAGCACTTTCAGCTTCAACAATGGCAGGAATAGAATTGAGTGAAATACAATGAGCTGACTACAATGGTCAGTGTATTGAAAGTCTGTGGTACATCCTTATACTTTATACGTTATACTTTATACTTTATATTTTACTTTATACTTTATTTGACCCTACGAACACATGACGGAGTAAACACAGAGCTGAGAGCCATGGCACGTGTGGTTAGTTAAAGTGGCGACCTGCTTGAATGGGGCTGTAAGTGTGTCTGCAGACTAATGGACAGAATATAGAAAAGGAGAGAGGGATCCATCTCACAGGGTGTGCTACCCGCTTCCTGTTTTCTGTCTGCAAATAACAGTGAAGCCTTTTTATTCTTGTATCTTCCTATCTTGTGTAAATCAGTGATCTGCAGCTAATCCAGATGGGAAATTTTATGTGGTGTTTTTTTCTTTTTTTCGTTCCTCCTGTGCTGTGCGACTGCTATTGATAGAGAGATCAAAGAGATCACGCCTTTGATTATTTCAGCGGCAAACAAATAATGAGTGTGATGGGACAACAGACATTTATATTCAGTTTTTTCTTTGGGGCATGAGTAATAAAGAAAGACTGAGCTGTTGCCTGAGTGGTTATTTTGCAAAAGGGAAAAGAATTCAAGATGATAGCATTGGACTTATCAAGATTCAGATCTGATATTTCTGATACTTCTATCTGAGACTTCTAGCAGCAGGTAGGTGGCATTACATCAGTCTGAATCCATTCCCAAATTTACTGCTAGTGACATCATTCCTGACACGCATGATGTCAGGAATGTGAAAATAATTACGTATGAACGCTGGGAGCAGCGACACAAAATAACCCACCAGTTTCACAATGCTTGTTTCCTAGAGTTATTTAAAGAAAATATAGCACAGATTTACCCAGCAGGCTCCTACTCTGATTAAGAAAGGATGGGGTGAAACAGCAGTTTAAATCATTCCCCGGGGAGCACAGAAGCTAAGCCCCGGCTTGCGGAAGGAGATAAGAGCCGGAGATCCTCGCAGCACCCAGTGTCCCCAGAGGGGGGCGCCTCTCTGCAGGGAGCACGGCCACACACCCGCAGAACAGCAAGGGCAAGGAGGACGTACACAGGAGACGTTTAAATTCCTTTGACTGTCTAAGTCAAATAGAATCGAGGCTCCATTAATCTGAAGCTACAGTATAGTTAAGGCTCTAAAAAAGTGACAAAAGCAGCAGCAGCATGCGAATTAGAACAAAACCACTTGAGAGGGGCGGTGTTGGACCGCTGGGATCTGAACACGTGGCGTTCGCGTTTTCGGTCCACTGAATATTGATGCAGTGTGACAGCAAATGCATTCAGACAGGCTTAGAATCAAACCTCGGAGAAGGTGCACCAAGTTGTGTAGATGATGTCTCCTAAAGAGACACATTTGTCTTCGCTTCAGCCAATGCTGTTCTCCAGATGTCATTTGTGGATGTTTTCCAAAAGCACAGCATCTTCCACAGACAGACGCAACACACATCCAGCGTGTCCCGCAGTTGATTGGCGGAAGCACTAAATGCGAAAATCAAAAGTGCAGCATTTGGGATGTCTGCATTCTCCATCATACAAGTGAATATGTTACAGTGGACTTCCACTGCAGGTAAATGGCGCAATGTCTGGAACACTGCTGAGTGGAAATCAGTGGAAATCTGGTCCACATGTAACAATAAATTAAATAAATTAATTGTATCGGTGAATATATTCAGGTATCGTTGCATTAATTTGGGACCTCCAAAGAGCATCCCTGAAGGATGCCACTCAAATGTACTGTTAGCTTCTGTATGCACAGAACAACACAAGTACATATGAACCTTGAGCGCAGCCATTGTGACGCTTGCTGTTCTCATCTTGTAGCGGCATAATTCTCACAACGACCTGCCCCACAAACACGATTCTGTTGATTACAAATTGCATTTCATTTCCATCATAAAAGCACTCCAATGTTTCCCTCGTCTGTACATCAGGCTAAATAGTGCTTAAACCAAGGTTTTTTTCTAACAGCCAAAATTGTTTTCAACAAGTCATTGAGAGGCTAGGGTGGACCAGTATCTCTGTATGTGTCAGGCAGTACTTGTTAATGATCCTGTTTCATAATGAAATGTTTTCTATGAAGAGAGAGATGTGGAGTAAATATAGGATTGGAATTATTTACGTGACACAATCGTGTCAGTATGACAAAGGGATGAGTCATCGTCTCTGTTATTTCCCCTAAGATACCTGCGCTAAATGTGGATATTGAGGCGATATATACCTATAATCCTTTGAAAAATTATTTTTAGCATCAGAGGTCTTTGTTGATTTTTAGTGACACCAATAACTAGGAGGAAATCAATGAAGACGGAACATCTCCAAATGAGAGTTGTCCTGATTATGTAAATGGTTGCAAGGTTATGCAATGCATTATGCCACTGGAGCACGGCCTGTGATTATATCATTTTCAATACAGTCCTTAATGCAGATACAACATGTTTTCTATACAGTTATGACACATGCACATAGAGAGTTCATGGTGCAAGAATGAAATTAACAAAAAGGCTGATAGGCTTTTCTTTATTTAAAAGATTGTACCTGCCATCAAAAGAACCTGCTGTAGAAACCTAGGATTTTATGACATGGAGCATTGTGAACTGTTAACATTAATGTCCTATCAGTAAAATATTGAATCAGGCTTTTTTTTAAATGTGCAAGACCATGGAAAGTCATCAAACTTCAATTACAAGTTAGCCATCCGGTTTCATGTCTCGCCCCAGTCTCTTCGCAAACCCAGGCACTCAGCGCCCTAACCCCCCCTGCCCCATTTGGCAACCTTTCAGACGGGCCTCATGCATATTCATGCAAATCAAATGAATTCATAAGTATTCTGTTAGCTGGATTGTATGCTTTAATATTGAAATGCACACACGGTCTGAATTTCTGATGGGGGAATAAAGAAAGGCCCCAGTGCAGAGAGAAGCGGGAGAGGGAGCAAGGTTTGTTCTCACCGTCATGAACATAACCACCACCGTCGCTTCTGTTGTGAGAGGTGCCTGGAATGAGCTGGAACAGTGGTCCTTCATTTAGGAGAAGAAAACCCTACTTGAATGTCACGCGCAATGACACAGTAATCAATCAGCCTTATCGATCAGATTTGATTTGACACAGCACATCTGACCAAATAATCACCACAAGAGCACCCCTCTTACTGAACTACATGGAGACAATTCATCTAAAGTCTTACAGGGACACATAAGATAATAATGACACAATAAAAATGATGCAAACACTTTGCTCTTGAGAGGGTGAAAAGCCAGGGGGAAAACCAAAACGTTGGTGATAAAAGTGGAAAGCCTCCCCCTCCATCCTCTAGTGGCAACCCGAAGACAACAAAATTAAGAGCAAAATGTACTTCATCCATTTTGGGTGGGTAAGAATATTAAGCTGTCTTGAGAGGAAGCAGGGCTGGCACAGAATCCGTGGTATTATCTGGTTCTGCGCGGTATTAGCAGCTGAAGCGGAACGGGGCGTCCCTTGCTCGGCGGGAGCCCTCCGTGCTCCCGTTGATTGTTTAGCAACAATCATGATGAGTGGCTTTCGGTTAAGCCCCCTGCAGCAGCAGCTCCAGATGGGAGAGCCCTTTTCCTAAATAAATGAACAGCCCACGCTGAGCTGCCGGTGATCCCGCTGCTATCCCCGATGCCGGCCTGGCTGAGCGGGCCTTTGGGCACAGGTGCATTGTGGGAGTCTCTCCCCGGTTCCTGTTTCAGCTTTAGGGGGGTAAACACCAGCGGGGTGATTCAAAGACTCTACGTGATATGGGCAAAGATTGTGATACGCCATTGATTTCCTGACACATTTTGGGAGGGTGCCTCGCCAGCGTTAAGATGCAGGATTTCCGTTGGTTGTCAGTTTGGTTTGGAAGACCGTAAAGTCTTTTGTTATTTGACAAAATATTGCAAACACCAAACCTCATCACTCTTGTAAATGTGTGCTGTGGGTTGTGACAATGGCTGCAGTTTTACTGATATTTTTTAAAATTTTAATAGGTCAGTGCTCCAAAGGCTTGGCCTCATACAGGTATTTTTCTCTTACAAAAATAAGAACAGAAAGCATCTGGGGTATTCTTTTCCCATCTTGTTTGTGATGAATTGTGATGAAACAGATGCTTCTGAAAAAGATGCCCTGGTTGCTCACAGAATCACAATGGAACTATGTGAGAATAATCTGGAAGATGTCTGGTGGATATGACTCATGAAATAGTGTAATGCGTCCAAGGCTGAAAAAAAGAAAGGTTTAATATTGTGAAAGGTTTAGTGAATATGACATGCGTATTACCCTGCATTACCCTACACCAAACTCTTGCCTGCCATGTTAAGATTACCATAAAACAGCCATTTTGCCCACCTTGCTAACTTGTCTAATCACATAGCCCTAATGTGTCACATGAACCTTTCCATGTAACAGACTGTATCATGCATTTTTGTACCAGCAACAGACATTCAAAATGTTTCATTAATTTGTTACTGATTTGAAAAGAAAATTCACATACAGTTTCTTCTGAAAGTTTCAAACAACGTTGTTGTTATTGTTCTTATTCTCATGGAGGCATTTAATAGTTTTGTTTTTATCTCTAGTGTCATTTTACTATGAAATAATGAGGAGAGGAAACTGCTGGTAGCCTGTAGAGCGCTGCTTACATGTTGAACCCTTTTTTTCTTTTTTACCTTGCATTAAACCAAATGCAGGCAAAAAGGAGGAATGGCTTGCAGCCCTGAAAATTCTTTCATAAAGTAATTTTACATTGCTACAGCCTCACAATAAGCTGATGATGTTGCTTACGCTCAATGTGACACTCCTCCAATCACTTCAGTTCATGTTGAACTTTGTGAATCCATGAATTCATTCATTCAATAACCTGGAGCCTTATAGCATAGCATTTAGCATCCTAAACTAGACCATGGTGGCTATGGAATGATTTCAATTTTAATAGAAGTTGATTGCATTCTTATTTAAGCCCAAAGGTTAGCAATAATGGTGTGTAGATCAGATGAATTTCAGTATAAGGTCCACTGTCCAAAGTAAAGAAAAAAATGTTTCTCCTCAAGGCCTCGAACAGAAAAGCAGTGTTATTCTACTGGCAATGTTTATGGAAATCGTAAGAAAATTTCACTCGTGAAGGTGGTACGCCAAAACATTTGAATCTTTAGTGTCATCTTTATTAGAAAACACAGAGTGCAATTCTTTCATGCATGTCATAGCATTCCTTCAATTACATGAATCCAGAAAAGTGAATTAATTTTTCTAACCAGTCCTGATAATGTGAGATCCCTCTGAAGAGGCTGCTGTGGGTCTTCTCTCTGAGGAGTGGGGTGGAAGGGGGGTGAGATTTATAAATAGACCCAATAAATGGAGGTGCCAGTGGTGACCCTTGAGATGTGGCTTTGGAGGCAGACAATAAGGCAGAAGTTTATCCTGAGGAAACTAATCAAGCGCTGTCTGTCAGACAGGAGGCAAGCAAGCCACAGGCAGCACCAATGGAGAGTATGGCTCTAATCACACCTAAAGGGGGAGCGGACAGTTACAGATGCCCATTTCAGTGAGTGCATGAGACATATGAGATATACGTGAGATGCATGTGAGCCATACATGGGATGTATATGAGAAAAAAAAAGATAAAAATATTTTTTCAGATTTTGTGAAAAGTAAGATTTTGAAGTGAGTCTAAAGTACTAATCTTCTCTTAAGTCCCAAACTTAAGTGCAGATTTGGCTGAAGTGAAACTAGCCAGCAAGTGCTTTTTTTCCAGAGTTGCTTCTCAATGGTGTTTTAAAGATGCCTCAGGCTTAACGGTTATGCTTCGTAAATTTGAATGTTATGCAAATATTGAATATTTAATGTCATGCAGTAAGTGGAAGGGAAGGGCATTGTCCCCTCCAGAGGCGGTAAGAGAAGGACCCTTTCTGCGTAGAAAAATAACATAGAGAAGGAGATTCCCAAAGTCAGTATAGTCATAATAATCATCTTGGTTTCTGCAACAGTCTTCTCAGTTTAAGCTATATCTTTCCCCTGAAAGTCTGGTTCATTTAAGCAACAAGGTTTATAAATGGAAATAGATCAATAAGTGTAACTGATTTAAGCTTGCACATTATCAAGAGATACCTTATTTTCAGCTCAAACCGTAAACTGTAAACTGGTCTGTTATTGCATGTTGCATCTCAGTTCTAAAGCTCTGAATCCTGGCACGGTTTCTCGCTGCTCAGCACGCAGAGCGGCTTGGCTGCAGAGCAGAGGTGCCAGAGAGGATACAGCGAAGACGCCGGGAGTGATAGCGCAGAGGAACAGCTCATTCGCACTCATGCGCTTCAGCTCACACGCACCCCGGAGCCGGAGCCGCTACAGCGTCTGCTCATTCCACGCGGCTGCGACTCCAGTCCGTCAACACCTCCCTCAGCACGCAGTGTATGTAGACTGCATAGTTTGTGCTCTGACAGGCTCTCACTGTAAGAGCTACATGTCCATTTTACAACTACAGAGAGATGCTCGCTCTGCGCCCTTCTCTGGATGGATAAAATGTGTAAAAAGGGGACCGGTACATGTGGCCGGATGCAGTGACCCCTCTAAGTGGGCGTGTGGTGCCCCACTGCGCATGGCGCGTTAGACAACGTGGTGGCTGTTATCATTCCAGTGACGGTCATTCCATTGACACGGATGTAATTGCATTTTTAACGTGGCCTGGCTGGGCACGTCAGGTGTCTTGATTGAACAAAATACGTTGGCCCACTCATACGAGATGAAAGTGTAGGCGTTGCATCTGTTTAAAGTCCTTTAATGCAGGGGGGAAAAGAAAAGAAAAGAAAAAAAAAAAAACAAGAGCTAGGGTGACATAAGACCCCGTTGGTACTGTTTCGCATTATTGCTCTGCTGTTTTAAAGACGAACCTGAAGTCATGATTTTCCTTCATTTTCAGCGATGCTGTGAAGGTTGCAATCGGGGGCTTAAGGCTGCTGAGCATGTAGAGGAACACGATGGCTGACGCCCCTCCCTGACATTTGCCAAGCGGCAGACGCTTTCGCAGGCAGACAGCAGAGGCATTAGGGAAACCTTTCACACGCAATAACAGGGGCTCAGATAAGCACGTCTTGATCGGCAGCTTCTTTGATGCTCGATTGTAATCCATATCTGAATATCAAAGCCGAAAGTGTACTCTCGGCGAGAGCTCACTCAGATTTAAATACATTTTCAGGCACTTACATTAGACCCTTAATGGACTTTATTCCCTTGGTAGCCATATTGGACTGGAAGCAAGGCGTGGTTTACAATCATATTTTCACTGACTTGCCAGACACATTTATCGAATTGGGTCAGTGTTGTTACAGTGTGGTATGTGAAATCTTCAATGCAATGTGTCTGTATGGAAGCTTGACTTGGTACAGATGTCTCAGTCTTTACTCATTCAAGCTGATTACATGTTGTACTGCAGTATTCCTTTTCATTTTCTGTTTTTATGTGTCAGTAACTACTTAAAAAATCTACTACTGTAGGTTCACAAGGACAAGCATCACCTGTCTTAATATTTAAGAACAAATGCAAGATAATACTTTGCCATCCAAAATTAAGCTAATACAATATCTGCTGTTTGCAGAACTTTTAAATCCATAAAAAGTATCACACAAGAATAATGAGCTATTTAAAATATCTTTTGAAAATATATTTTCAAATTGTGTGATTTCACAAAAATATGAAAAAGGGAATGTGATTATGATGTGTACACTAGCTATTATGCATGCAGGTACACAAATGGGCAGAATTTGAATGACGTCGCCCTGTTCTGTAGCCAAGCAACAACAAACAGAGAAAAAGGGACTGCCAAGTGCATTCCATTTCCATGCAAACACGACTTTTGTAATCATTGCTTGTTCCTGGATCGCTCACGTGATATGCTGCAAATTATTAACTTGCCCACACAGCCATGCCGCTGTAGCTGCTCACACGCAAGCACAACCTCACTAATTTATCAATGTAAGCTCAGGGCAGCTTGTTAAATTAGACAGTAAAGCATGAAGAAACCTTTAGCCATCCTCCTGGGATACCTTAATACATGACTGTTTTCAAATTTCTGATGGGACAACAGAAAGCAAGGCAGCTGGGAGACTCCCACACTCACACGATGTGTTTCTCTGCAGTTCCCCTCTCTGTGACACAGCCTGTAATAACCTGATAACACTGGAATAACCCAATCCTCTCAAGACATATTTTATAAGGTAGACATTTTACTATATGGATTCTATATGGAGTCTTTGCATTTACATGAAGTGACTTTGCAGGAGGTTGGTTCTCCTACCGCCTGACTGAGATCTATGGAGAACAGTTGACACATGAAGGCACAGTTAAATGACACAAATAAAACATGTCATAATAGACAGTTAGCCAATGGGTAAGACTATGTAAGAAAGTCTTGGAAGTTAAACATTTCTGCTTAGCGCACCAAAAAAGCCAGGTATTTAGAGAAGTGCTTAAAAATTTTTTTTTTTCCAATGTTTTAATCTTTTTGAATTCTGTTTTTCAATTTGTATAACCCTTTATCCATAATTACTGTAGTCCTTCTGAAGATCTGAGTTTGCAATTTGCAGCCTCTCTTCAGCTCACTTGTCATTAATAGGGTTTTAAAACTGGAATGCATTTCAGTACTGCAGTATTTTTTAGGGGGTACAGACTTTGCCTCTTTCTCAGTTCCTTGTGGCTGCCAGGGTGACTGTAGTCAGGTCAGATGATTTGTTGTCTTTTGTTGTCCTTTTCCCACTCATATGTATAGCAAATATAAATCACCTTTCAGTTGATCTCTTTAAAAAATGTGTTAATTCACACTCACATATGTGCTCACACACAAATATGCAGTCCTTTTTTGTTTTACAGGAAATCATGTTAACATTGGAGTTCTCAAAGAGCTGATAATAATAATAATGACATTAGTGAAAACCTGCATGTGGGCCAAATCACCCAGAGGCAGCTGGCAGGTACATAATTGCTCCTACTCTGATGACTGTATTGACAAAAATGTCATGATGGCTGTTCTGTTTAAGCCCACACCTGTTTTAATCACCCTCTCCAGAGGCATTCTTCTGTGTGCATCCCCACCCTTATCTCCTCCACTTCCCATTAACTTTACATTGTATTTACACTGAGGGAATGAGTGAGTGACTCTACAATGGTGAATTATGGTTTCTAAAAATGGCCTTTTTAGAAGCGCAGAATTCATGTTATGAATCTGCTGATACTCCTGATAGATATCTCAGATGATAAAAAAACACATGACTGATTATTATTCAAAGTATGTCTTGTCTTGGCAAAAGAACAATTCAGACTATAGAACTTACAATGTAAACAAATTCAAATGCAACTTGGAACATATGCAAATCAAATGAACGTATGCATGCCCTGGCACATCTGTAGCTTCACCTGAGGAGACCCTTATCGGCATTATGATGGAACGATCTATCCTGGGTGTTCTGGTGTTCCTTCGGATTTGCCTTTGTCGATTCACAATCAATCTGAGGGTGACAGAAATCTGACTGTGACTAACAGGGAAAAATGACTCTGACGGCGGCACAAGGATGCTTTTTAACATTTTGTCAATGTGTTGTGTGTGGTGAGCTGATAGTTTAGTCACCTTGCCTGAGACATTATCGATCCTGTGCCATGCCCACCTAGAAAACAAGATGGTTAAAATGTTTCTCTTTCCTTCGTAGAGGCTTCCTACCTGCTTTGACGCTGCTGGTGCATTTTTCCTTTCAGCTGGTAAAATGAGCTAAATTCCAATGTATCCTTTGCCTTTGTAATCTCCCCTTCCTTCCTAATCCACTTAGGATAAAGCTAGAGACAATATTGAACTTTTGTGATATGCCTTTGCACACACAAGGACACAGATTCGGGAACACACAGTAATTGCCTGTTTGTTAAGAAGTTTTTTTCCCACTGCTCACAAATGGGTGCACCACACCTTATTTATAACAGACGTTCAGTCACACTATGATCAGTGAAAAGATGATCATATCAGAGTAAGGCTTGTTTTTTCTTGCAATGATCAAAAGTTATTCACCAATGGTAGTTACTGCAGAGACAAGATAGCTAGTAGTAATGATCAATGTTAGTTAGGTCGTCTGAGCACCTGCAGTTTGTGGAAACATTTGTGCCATACTTTGCATTGGATCCCAGCTCCCTTCACACATAACAAACAGTACCATTGATGTTCAATGTCAATTACCCTGTTACTTACCTTCAGAGCCTTGGTAGGGAAGTAAACCAAGGCAATTGAACTGAAGTCATTAATCAATGGGCCCATAGGACAAAGCCAAAGCATTAAGGCAATCGCACGCAAGGTGAAAACACAATTGACGCCTTTGACCTCACTGTATCCTTGCTGCTGGAGGAAGCTGAATGCATTGGGTACAGCAATAGGAGGCATTAATTGACATTTGCACCGAAGTAATGTGACCAGTCACCTCTGTCTGCTCTGGTACACAGTGCCCTTTTTCACTCTGCTGTGTCCTTTTCTTTAATCAGGATTCATCTAATTATTGTGTTTGTCACTTAAATTGCCAATATGTCACTTTTTCACCTCAGTTGCCCCCAATGCACACTCTCTCACACACACACACACACACACACAAACTCTCTCATTACATAAATTAAATATTTCTGTACAAATCTATCCATACATTATTAAATTAGATAGCATAGTTTTAAAAGTTGCCATCAAGTAACAGTGAAAATTTTTGATGAACTCATGAAGTAATCCATGGACCCACCTGGAGTCTCTTGCTTCATGTGATTCTGGTATAAGCACACAATGCAACAATCACGGTTTTTATGAACGAGTTGTTGCAGAGGGATGTTGGATTTTGGTTTGGGAGCTATGTGAGGTGGCAGGAAATGGGGATGTTCAGGTGCCCCACCAGTGGGGAGTAGTGCTGCCATTTTACCTCTCTCTAAATCCTATGGGGATGAAGCCAGTTATGTCCAACCAATTGTGGATGCGTAGTCAACGTTGGCTAATTACACAGTGTAGCTTTGAACTTGGGAACTGTCTGGCCTGTAGGCCTCAGCCTGAGTTTGGTGCACCAGCTGAGCCATTTGCTTTTGAGAACATAACCAATCCAGTCATTTACTCAGTCACAGGTTTTGAACAGTTTTAATATTTGTGTGCTATACCTCCACTGGTTTGTGTTTTTTTGGGATGTTTTTTTTGCCGCAGTGCAATTTAGGAGACCCAGAGGTGTAAATGTCTAAATGTGAGCTGCTTAAATGGACCATTGAGTCCTGCTGAGGTGCACCGAGCAAAAAATAACATGTGCACAGCCCCCCCCATTGAAACAGGTTTTACACCCTTGACTTGGAGTGTGTAGGTTCAGCCCTGCACCACAGCTGTGGTAGAGCCCCCCACCCCCCACCCCCCTTTAACCCCCCGCTTTCCCTGACAACTCCCACCCATCAGGCTTCTAAGCTGCACACTCAACCCCAATCAGAACCAAACCAGAAAATAACAGTCATTAACAGGGCGGACTCCATGCAGGCATTGTTCTCCTGCTACACACATCAGCTCACGTGTCTTACCGCGCAGCAGAAGAAGAAAGTTGGAGTGAAACGCAAATAGAGGCTTCCTGTACCCACCACTCGCCCCCCTTTCTTTGCATACCTGGGTTAGGATTTGCATTTTGTCTTCAGCACCAACAGAAATGACATATATTCTTGGATTCATGTGGTTTAGAGCAGTTTCACCTTTTACTCAATGGCTACAAATCACAAAAACAGCAAAAATTTCAAATATTTCAAGTACCAAGTAAACAAGTGAACTATGAAAACTGGCCAGTCGTAAACATGTAATGTCACAAAGATTAGCTACACAGAAGCATCTATAGCAAGTTACCATCATTCAGCTTACACTCTGGTAAAACCTCCAGAGGTCATTCAGATCTTTGGCACTTAGTTCTTATAGCTGTTAAAGTTACTGATGTTGAGTATATCTAACAGTTACAGTGCCTCACTCACAACCACATGAAAATGGCACACCACTTGCTAAAGAAGAGCTGACTTTACTGCTTTCCCTGGAAAAGATACATAAGTATTAATAGATACATAAGTATTAATAGCTCCCTTCTTGCAGACCCCCTCCTCCTGTTTACCATATAATGAAATTAGCTGTTTTGAGGAATACTTTGCAAGCCCAAAAACCTGTTTGCTGTTTCCACAGTCAAACGCTCAGTGTTCAGGGTACCTCTGAGTGAACGACTCATCCTGGCGCTGTAGCAGCAGGGCCAGGCCAGCTCCTGAGTGCGCCGGGCGGAGCTGCAGGAAGAGGCCAGGTATGTGAATCACCTGAACGAGGACTGAAAGGCTTCTGCTCTCTCCAGAAAAACACCGTAATTGGATAACTTCAAAGAAGCGTTGGTCTTTGATAAAGGAGAAGTACCTGCGCATTGTTGTCACTCCCTAAAAAGCCCTTATTGTGTTATGTTGAAGCAACAGCTTGTGAACTCAACATTCTAACTTATACAGACTTTGGCAGGTGTGTATTGGTCGTCAGTGGCAGGTGCTGCGCACTGGCAGCGCACAGCAGCTCCACCCACTTTGCGTTTGATTCGTGGGTTGCCTCATGCTCCCCTCATTACCAGCAGGTGTGGGGTTAATCAGTCCACCGCGATCGGAAAGGATGGGACGGGATAGCTCAGAGGTCCTGCGCTATCCTGTGGCCTGCGGGAGCAGATGGATGTGGGATGCTGTTTGTCGCGGTGACACAGACACGTACTGCCACCAGCACGTCTCTGTCGCCGCGCGTCCTCACCTACTCAATATTCATGAGCTGTAAATGTCAATTTGTGAAATCTCCACCCACACCTTTGACTGGTGCTATTGGTCGACAAGTTCCTGAATTTGTTTATTGCGGCAGTGCATTTTTGCATGAAACGTGTGCTCATTAGATTAGTATTTGAATACAGTACAGATGCAGAAGCTTTTGTAGGGACGCTGGGCCCTGCAATAGGGAGAATGGCAAATGTGGAGATATAAAGATAGACACACAGAACCTTGATGTTCCCCAGCCGTGGCAAAGATAATCTGGTTCAGGTATGCTCAAATTCTCCATTTTCAATAGCTGAAACTGTTGAAGTTTATCATTATTTTTGGCTTTTTGCCCTTATGTAATACCCTGCCACACACACATACGCGCACGGTCACACACATGCACACACAAACACGCACATACACACATATATATTAGCACACTCAACAGAATAAAAGGGCATATTTTCACAGCCAGGGTGACAGCTCTTCGCTCTTCTTTGCAGTACCTTTCCTCTAAGAACATTTATATTAAGTGATCAATCTGCCTTTAAGATTTTGCTTAGCTTTACGTTGCCATGGTGACGGGATTTTCATGCTTGTGTCTTTAATTAGGAGAGTGCTTTTGCTGACCTGCCCTCAGGGAACACCACCCCTCACCTGCCACAAGGTGTCGCCACTTGACCTCAGCTGTCAGTAATCGATGTTGATGATCACAAGGAGGAGGATTATGAATAATGATTGTGATTATTATTATCATTATTATTCATATTATTTATTTTCTTACCAATAATACAGTAGCCAGGACAAGTTACATAACTTACAGGTTTACCTATTATTCATTGATACATCTGGGTGTTTACTGAACATATTAAGTAAAGTGCTGAGAGTACAATAGCCAATCACAAGTTGGGAATCAAATCTGCAACATTTCAATTGTGAGATGAGCACTATGGTAACTCTAGCCCATCGGTCCTTGGAGGACCAGCCCATCTGATACATGGACTAGGAGACAGACAAAACCCCCTTTAATCACTAACAATGGAGAGGTGACACACATAAGCTGCCGTTATTAAAGGACGAGGAAATATCAAAATATATTCAAGCAGGTCGACTCATGAATGTGTGCCAGTGTGCTCCCAAAGGGTATATTGTTGGAACTGTCTCCTTATTTTTCCAAACCTTTGATGTGATTCTCCTCTATTTTTAGATGCTGTAGAGTCTATCCAGAATACTGATGAACAAGGACAAATTATGACTGAAGGTGATGTCAACCTCTCCTCATCCGCAGCATGTGTCATAGATCTCTGATTGAAGGCTCTAATAAATATATAACACTGTAGCTGTAGTGCTTACTGTTCAGTGGTGGAATTAGTCATTGAAACGTCTTAAATTGCAGTCTAAAACTACAAAGGACTGGGAATGATCTGATAGAAGCCTGCACAACTTGGTGTGATTCACTCTGATATTCCTTCGCCTTTATTGAATGAAATATCATATTCCTCTCAAAGAGAATAGCTAAAAAACAGCTGCTACAACAAGCAGACATTTACATGTACATGCATACACATGCGTACACATGAAGGCAAAAAAACACACATGCACATACAAAAATGCACAAAAGTCATACATGCATGCACACACATAGTCATGTAGAGTACATGAACACATGTGCACATACAAGAAACATGCATGCAACTACATACTCATCCACACAGACATACACACGCACATAGGCATGCAAGCACACGGAGTAACAATAAGCAGTCAGACTACACTTGGCAGGGAAATTCATTTGCAGCGTGAGGTGTGCCAAATCCAAACTTTCAATTATATGGCAGTCGCTTGGTAATATAGTTTCTATGGTAACTAGGAGTAAGAAAAAGTTGCAGGGTGCAACAGCATCCAGTTTAAGCGTGTCTATTTTGAGCCTTTTCACGTCGTGCTTGTGGCATCCTTAAAAAGGTGTTCCCAAAAACACTGTGGTAAATACAGACCGTATATCAGCAGAGGAAAATCCAGTAGTTTCAAATCAGATAGTGGCAGGAGAGTGAGAGCTCCTTGTGCAGCGTGCAGAGCTGAATGCAAGCAGTGTCATACCCATCTGAAATGGAAAAGCTACATTTCCCCATAAGCTGCAAGATCAGATCTCAGTCATTCTGTTTGGTACAAACGCTGTGAAACCTTTATGTGTTCAATAAGCATTGATGCGCTACAACTGACGTCAGTAAAATTTATTTGAGTCAACACTGCAGTTTTAGGTAAAACGTTCAAACTAATCAAACCAAGACATAAGGGAGGTGGGTGTGGCTTTGCGTAGGACAGGCCACCCTTATTTGTGGCAGCATTTTTCCGTGCATCACTGTTAAACATCACCGTAGTTGTGTATGATCAGCTTGGCCCTGAACTTAATAAAGAATTTGATGTCATGTGTGTCTCAGCTCCCCAAGGTTATATAATTATGTATTAAAATCAACATATTCTGACATATTCAAGTTTCTCGACTCATTCCGTGATAACGAAATTGAAGGACCACAAGTGATTGTTTCAGTGCAAAGATTTAATCCACCATCTGTCCCCTTGTTTCTCTCATTCTGACCGTGGTCGTGGCCCAGCTGAATTCGGATGAACGGCGAGATGGCGCAGCTGGTGCTGACACCACTGAGATGTCGTATTTGCGACTGGCGGGAGGTTTCATTCAGCGGATGATGGAGAGAACACAGGGTGGTGTCACCAACAGACGTGGACCCTCTCGTCTCTGCCCGTTGCCCGGGGAGAGGCGGAAGTTGCCGTGGACTCAGCGGGAAGTTCCTCTCAGGCAACGAAGGCGCTAACAGCGCAGGCTGAGCAAAGTCATACCAGATCCAAGATCCCAGGTCGCCTCCTTTCCTGCTAGCAGGCTTTGCCCTGAGAAGACCCACAGCGCCCTCTACTGCCTGATAATTGCACACACCAAATATCAGTGTGCTGGAGGTTGTGCATAGTCCATTTCACATGCCATTTCAAAAGCCTTGAAAGTACTTGTATTTATTTTATATTTTTTTTATTATCATTTGAAATGTGTATTGCATACATAGATCGCATGTGTCTTCTGATGTAAAGATCACGAGGCAGAGAACATATGAAAGTAGTCAAAGGCGACCTCTAGTGCTTATTGAGGTAGTGACAGTCTGATGAATTAAAAATGCTACTTCATAAAACACCACTATAAAGATTCATAACTGAAGAAAAAATGTGAGCTTTGTGCATGCGTGTGTGTGTGTGTGTGTGTGTGTGCATGCATATATATGAGTCTGTTTGAACCTGGGCGGGTCAAATTTGGTCAATTAGCCCACGCATCATTTGAAAATACTCTTGGTGAGCCAAAATAATGTAGATTTGCTGGTTCATTGCATTCTCCTCACGGTGATTAGCCCCGAACAGAACTGTGGAATGCAGCCTGTGTTCTGGCAAAGTCCTTTGCTCATCCCAACCACAGATCCAGTCCACAACAGTTTCTGTGATTTACTTGCTATGTGGCACCTTCAGGGAGGACTGAAGCAGTGTAAGTGATGCAGAGGTGAACAGGCTGTTTACAGAGAGTGTTACACAGTGAACAAAGATCCACAATTTGTGTAGTCGAAGTAGCACAGCAGCCTCTGTTTAGTTTTTATTCATATGATCAATGCCCGCTTGCATTTGTATATTACTAAAATTCATTAACCAGGTGTGACAATTTGGCGTAATTGAAAGAAAAGCATCTTAGTGTATCATGCCTGTCGTCTAATGATGGTGGTGTTCACACATTTGCAGAGTATCTGTCTGTGAGAACTGGGCTTGTTCACTCTTGCACAGTGACCACTATTTCAGTCCCCAGACATATTTCTCAAGTAAATTTTGCCCTGACTGTAATTACAAATGTGGTACTCAAGTTGCCATGTGGAGGTAATGTACTGATGCATTTGTGTTGGCACTTTGTGCAATACATGCCAACAATCTCCATGTTTGACAGATCTCTCTCTCAGCAGCACTAAGATTGTTTTTGTGAGGACATTTGAGTAACGCACATTTAGTCATACAGGTCCTGCCTAAGCTGTGAAGTTTTGCCAATGATAATTTCAGAGAATGACACATTTCAGTGACCTGCCTGGAGGGATTTTGTCTTTAAGCGTGATGTAGCTGCTCATGCCTTCCTCTTTGCTGTTTTTCAGCTAATTTATGTTGTAAGCACAATCATTTAACAAGCACAGAGATCTTCAACCATTATGTCTTAAATGGCACATGTGCACAAGCAACAAGGAAAATGTTACCTGCAAAAATATGTAACATTCAATTCCATACTCTTTATTGCATGAAAACCTTTCAATTAAAATGATATTTTAATGCTTTTCATAATGTCTCAAAAATTAATTAGTAAAAGGTCACTGCTTTTCAAGGTGTATAGACTTTTAAAATCAGTTGTATGTAAAGAACATCTGAAAATAAAAGGAATAATTAATACACACCATGGACTCTGTTAAAAGAAGGTTAAAAGATAAAATTGAATGGAAATCATTTTCTTGCAGCAAACATCCAGTTTACTAATATTAATATGATCGCCCTTTCCATTAAAAGGCCTGATTTACAAAGAAATAACCAAACATCTATTAGGATAGTGTGTGTCTGTGTGTGTATGACTTTGTTCCCTCGTTTCTGTCAACAAGTACACAAAAGCCCCAGGGGTAAAAAATGCAGCAAAAAAACACTGCCACGTTTCCTTGTATAGGGGAGTTACTACTTAAACTAAAACATGGCCTGTTCCACACACAGGGAATTTACAAAGAAAGAGAGTCTTTGGAAGTAAAGCAGACCAAGCCATAATCACCACTCACCCTCCCCCCACCACCTCACTCACACACCCCCCAGAAATTTTAAGAATTATGTAATAATGCTGATCCATAACGTTGTCAGTGTTTCACTCCTGCATGTCACACGCATGCATCTGTCTGTAGTTTGTGCCTATTTTATTGCTGTGCACATTGCTCCTATTATATGTATTTAATGCATCATGCCATATTAACTTTGTATGTCCCTCTGGATAAGCACATCAAGCCAAATAAATAAATTGTACTGCAGTAAAGATATTGGTAATATTTTCAGCTGTCTCCGTCCAAGGAAGCCAGTGTCAGCCACATGCCCTTATCAGTTCTCCGTCCAACGGATGCAGAATCGATAGCTGGGCTGGAAAAGTGATAAGGAGATGTGAGTAACCGTGTGGAGAGGCCTGAGCAAGCCGAACAGTGGACATGCCACCCCAAAAATACCCCACTGTCGCCAACCTGTGCAGGAGGGACACAGAATCCCCTTGTCCCCGCTGCCGTTGTTCTGGGGGTCCATCACAGGGTTCAGCGTGGTCCGCGCCGGCGTCCCGTCCCTTCCAGGATCCTCCCATGGACAGAGTCTCGGCCCACAGCGAGGAAAAGCAGACGAGAAGCCGAGGGCTCCCGGCCAGCCGGCACTGAACCTACGTTCCTTCCCCTTCCCAGAAATGGGAGTCAGTCAGTAGCAGCCAGTCTCTGCTGCAATCATTCTCAAGCATCAACAGCTCTGGCCTGCCATGGAGGTGCCCACAAAGCAACCTCTTTACTGTGGACTGCCGACCAACTTTGCAGACACACCCCATCGATGAGTTTTATTTCAACGCAACCCCGCCCACCTCCCTTCGGAACCCTGGCTCCGATTGGCTCCTGTTCAGGCCTGTACATATCTACCCCCTAAAGTTCACTGGTTGGAATCCTATTGGTCCATGGGATGTCAATCACAGAAGGAGCAACCAATGGGGCTGGAGAGGCATGGCCTGATGGGCCCCCTGGAATGGGAAGAGGATTCACACAGGTGTGGCAGGGCTGCGCATTCCAATATGTGCATACCTGTCAGCTCTGATCTCATCTGCTTCCCCAGGGAGAGAAACTACCTGGGAGTACTCATTGTTCCTCCCCTCCGGAAAAGGAGCCAGATTCAAGATGCTTAAGGGCTAACTGTTTTGTTGTTTTTGTTTTGTATTTTTTGTTATGAATTTCCAGTTTACTTTCAGAATCAACTTGTCATTTTTTAAGCCTGCATTTAGTATTGTTACTGTGGTGTGGGGCACAGATGTTATCCACTGAGCTGACTCATGC
Source organism: Megalops cyprinoides (assembly GCF_013368585.1). Lineage (NCBI taxonomy): Eukaryota > Metazoa > Chordata > Actinopteri > Elopiformes > Megalopidae > Megalops > Megalops cyprinoides. The sequence goes on along the minus strand of NC_050595.1, from coordinate 19,797,455 downwards.
AGTTGGGTGTACCTTATATGATCAAAGATTTAAAACAAACAACCGAGCAAAAGCATGAAATTCGAAACACTGATATTTTAAAGAATAGAAAACTTGAAAGCCTTTGCAATTTTTGCTAAAGATGTTAGCATGTGTGTGATGTATATAATTCCTGATTTCTTCAGGGCTGGGGGGCATTAATGTTGGACAGGATGTTAAAGTGAAACCGTGGTATAGGTAGAGCTACAAGTTTAGCACAGGCATTTTTGGCAAATGTCACAGGCAGGGTGTGGGCAATTAGCAATAATTCATTGTTGCGTTCAACTGGAGAGGAGTATGAACATCAATGGCCAATCGGGAAATAAATCTACACAAACCAAATTGGTATGCCAATCCAAAATCCAAGAGGGTGGTCTCAGTCCATTGGAAAAGGGAATGCCATTCATTTGGTTTTCCAAATATGAGCACAGTGAGGTCTTGGCTTGGCTGCAGTAAATAAACCACACATTGTGAGCTGAGATGAGGTTTCTTCAGTCAGTCTGTGTGACACCCACTCTGAATGGCTGGAATGGCTTTCTAGTGAACTAACCAGTTGTACTTTCTCTGTTCCTGTGAACCAACGTACGCTGCACTCTCAGGGACATCCGCTTATCTGTTCTGACAGGACTAAACAGCTTCTTCAGAAGGTAATGGGAGGAATTTTCAGGAAGAGAGCACAGCATCTGTTAAGCAACAGTCCTCAGCACTCTGTCCACAAGCCCGTCCATTCTAGACCATGTCGTGTCACAGTCCTGATTATTCAGCCATTATTATTATTATTATTGCCAAGACCACTGAAGATAACAACTGCCTTACGGGGGGTACAAAGAGCCCAAAATATGGAGGAAAACACTGAAGAAACAAAACACATTTTCCATTGATATTTTGCTTGTTTTGGGAATATTCACGCTTTCACAGGCATCTGTTAACAGGATCAGTGACCTTTGTGACCTCCATGACATAGTAGGTCATAGGTCATTTATTCAGGAGTGCTGTCCTCCAATTGTTTGTGTTTATTATCTGGCGGCAAACTCCTAAGTGTGTACCAGCCTGCTGTTTCCAGTGTAACCTGCTGACACAAGGCCAGACTATTCTGGCTTCAGTGCCTATATGTGCAGAATATGAATATGATTTTTATAGTAGAAAGAAACTTGAATTTTTTTCCACCCAGAATCATCTCCTTCTTTCCCAGGCAACATCCTCTGTCTCTGTTCTACCCAGAATCCCTTCTGTCCTGGCCAGCATAATCACGTTAACAAAATTAATTTGGACAATGCTCTTGAGTGAGCTGCTCATGAGGTCTATTAAGCAATGTACAATATATAAACTGAACTTGGCTGGTGAATGTAAAACTTTGCTAAAAGGTAGAAAAAGGCAAACCAAACATCCAAAATGAATGGAAAGCACCAGTGATGAAATCAAGGCATGAGAAAGAAAACAGGGGCAGAAAACTAAAATGAAATATTAGAAAATATTGTGCCTGTTTTTTGTGTGAAATTTGTGTCTGGGTCAATCACATCTGTTTCATTCCAACAAAACAGTAAACCAGGTAAAGGTTGTTCTTGCTCAACTCCCTCGACATGGGGCCAGCATTTGGTTTGAGTCCAAGGAAAAGGTGTGAGGATGTGTGAGGGAAGTGTGCCCTCGTTTCCCTCGCTCTCGCTCTGTCTCTTTCTCCCCTTCTTCTTCTGTCATAGATTGAGTGCAGTGTGCAATTCTTCCCTGTCTTTCCTCTCTCTCTGTCAGCACTGAGCACTGGTCAAACACAGCCAGATCACTCTGAACTGTGCATCTCCTTAGTGAGACCAGCACTCTTTATAAACTGTATACTCTGAGAAACTGCATCGGCTTCACTCAGTTATTCAGTTATTTGCATGCACTCCAGCCTCAGGAAGGGCTACTTGTAATGGTTACAGTTTTACTGCAGCCACAACATACAGCTGGACATTTACGCAAACAACTGAAGTCCAGCAACATACAAATGTTGTCATAGCTGGGACACAAAAATTTTAGACACAAAACTTTTAGATTCATGTATGCTAGACTGCATGGTGTCTGTTTCAGGTGGATCCCACAGTAATCATTCAGGTATGCTTGCTCTCAATCTCAGGAATGGTAACTAGAATTTGAGTTGAGAATGGAGTTAAAAATCTCCATGATGAAATCTGGGGCCATTCTGATCTTTCTGGGACTAATGGATGAAGCGTCATGGACCCCACAGTGGGTGGAGCTATCACTTGTTGGTAATCACTGACTTGTTTGATCAAAAGATTTTTATCTCCATGCCAATTCACTCTAATTAATTTAAATCACCAAGTAACTGATAATAGTGATGAGGCTTCACTCTCCCAACATGTATAGGGTAACTTCAAACATACAAATAACTGAGCTCTATGGCCCAGTCCAAGCAAAGTGCTCGTCTTAGGATATTGGCTGAGCCCTATGGTCCTTGTTGCAAACCGGCTGTGTCGTCTGCCCATCAGGACAAGCTAGTTTTTTTCTATTGGGGTCACAGGTGGGTTAGGTCAGCAGGTAGGTCAGGACACAGGCTTCCTTGTGTCGCTGCTCTCAGGCACTCTGCGAGTCGTCAGTGGAGTAGCACCTCTCCTCCAACGACCGCTCACCTCAACTACATGACCTGGAGTTAAAAAAAAAAGGCGTTGGCTGCTCATGAGTGTAATGGATGATTGCATTTGTCTCTCTTCAGTGCTCCTGACCGAATGCAGAGGTTGTCACGCTGAGGCGACTGTACGTACAATTGGTGATTCCAAAATACAGGCACATAAAAGGGAAAAAGAAGGAAAGCAGAATTGATCAATGATGAAGATCAAGTCATTTGTCCCTCAGGGCCAAGCTAGAGAGCTCTCCCCTTCAGTTGTATGCATCTATACCTTAGGTCTCAGTTCACTACCTACATGCTAACTTAGGCAGATGCGGGCAGTGACATGTGCAATTCGCCCCACAGCAAAGCACTTCCCGTAAGCTCACACTTTCAGGACTTAATTAAAACCAGTGCGTGCGGGTGCGTAGGTAGGACTGTGTGTGTGTGTATGTGTGCGTGTGCGTGTCCGTGCGTGCGTGAAGTGTAAAGTGACTGAGTTTCCTCCCTCAGGCTTGCAGGCCTGGCTTTTGTCCTGTGAATACAGTCGGGGGGGTGAGTGGGTATGTGGGGGTGACAGTGCATGCTTCAGGCTGGTGTTAGAATGCAGGTTCGCAGCATTCCGGTGTTTCATCAGGGACGGTGAAGATTACGTGCAGACAAGACGGAGCGTGCAGAGTGCTGATTCACAATGGCACCAGTAACCAGGCAGCCGGGCTGTCTTCCCAGATTACACAGCAACCGAGTGCAACCTGGAGAAAGAAAATGTCAGAAGGGTTTGGGAAACATTTACATTTTGCATTTGATATTCAGCAGGTGGTCTTATCCAAATAACCTTCCAAAGGGCTAGTAAAGTGTACCTAATATAATAGCATGAAATTCCCAAACACAGTGCTGAGTTCACAAGGGTGTATTTAGTTCAACATGTAACTCCAATGCAATTTCTCCATTATGTTTTACACAAATATCTTCATTACAGTTTACAAAATAACGACAACATTCCAAACAAAAAGCTACGACATACCACGCAGCAAAACTACAGCATATAAAAATTACACATGAGAGGAAGAATAGATCATACAAAGGTAGGGGGACCGAACAAAGCATAAAGTTAATTAAGATGGAGCAGAGGCTGCACATAAACATTTGGTTTTGTTGACTAAAATGCATTAGTTATGTTTTATTTTCAGAACAAAAATGTGGCCTTCTTTCCTTCCCAAAGCTAAATGAGTTATTGTGGCTTGGCAGGACTGCAAGAATCAACACTCTGTGTGTTTGGCCACTGTGACCATCTTTGCTGCTGTCTTGCCTTTGTATAAAGAAGGGAGCTGTACACAGTGTGTGAGCTGGCGATGAAGATGAAAATGCACCAGGACAGATGGCTGTGGAAATGGAGGCAAGAAGGGAATGAGTAGAGAATGGGGGCTGGAGGGTAATGTGAGGTAGTGAAAGACATGAAACTGAGGGGTCCCTCCAGCAGGCATAGGACAGCCTCACTGGTCCCAGACACACTCGAAGAACTTGCCCATAAGTGCTGATCTGGGGTCAGTTTTTTCTGTTTTGTTTATAATGGTTAAGGCTAGAATTGTGGTTTGGAAATTTGACCCAAGACCAGCACTTAAGAGTAACTTCTGCGTCAAGCCTCAGACTCCAAGCATCTGGGGCCTAGCCAGAGATATTTTATAACCTGACCAGATATTCTGCTGCAGCTTTTCTTCCATCCTCCTTGTCTATAAGGTTCTGTTAGGCAACACTGTAAAGCACAGGGATCTTGAATATCTGCTCCATACATAGAACATCTGCAGCCCAGCCCTCTAGAAGAGTCAGCTCACCAGCTGCTTGTCTTCTTCCTCTCCCTCTTTGCTGTGCAACCGGCAGGCTCCGCCCCAGACAGCCAGTGAGGGAGTGTCTCTGGGAATGGTGTGTCAGTGCCAGGGGTTTTACCGGGCCTGAAAGAAACACGGTCGCCCCAGGGTGGGATGTGTCAGGGGCGATAAATGCGGAGCTGAGTGAGCACACACACAGAGGCGGGGGTGTGCTGAGCTAGCTGTCTGACAGGCTTAACGCACGCTCCACACTCCACACCCCACGACCCACACCTCACACCCGATACCCCCACCCCCCCACACCCCCCACCCCTGACAGGCTCAATCAAAGCCATCGCTTCTTTCCCCATATGATGATCCCTGTCACCAGCCAATGGGAACACTGCATCCTGCTCAAATGTTTATACTGCACCCCAGCAAATGACTACACTATGAAGATTTCTATTTAACCAAAATTTGCTGGACTGGCAGGTGTACAATGGTGTACAGATAAGGAAATTTTAACCACGAAAAAATGAGTAGTGTTTGACCAAATCAAATGCACTCAGCCAATGGGTTTAATTAAGTATTCTATCAATCTCGTGTCTCTGTTATGTCTTCAAGGAACATGTCCCACAGGGGGTAGATGTGCTGCCAGGAGAGGAACGTTTCTTAGAACTTGTAGATTCCTGTTTTACACTCTTTGTTTGCTGACTGCACAAACAAACTAACTGCAGGGGAAAAGCCTCATCATATGTAGCCATGCGGTTCTGTAAAGCCACGGTTATGCTTCTAACTAGATATGCTTTCATCTAAAAGGGCAGCAGTGTAGCACAGTGGTAAGGCGAAGGGCTTATAACTGAAAGGTTGCTGGTTCAATTCCCTGTTGGGACACTGCTGAAGTACCCTTGGGCAAGGTTCTTATACTTAGCTCACGATTTCCTCAGGAAATATCCAGATATATAAATGGACAACATGTAAAACTTGTAACCTATGAAGGTTGCTCTAGGTAAGAGCAACTGCTAAGTGACAGTAATGTAATATAAAATTTGTTGCAACTTCATGCCTGTGAGTTTCAAAAGTAATGTAAGTCACTGAGGACTGGGGAACAATTATCATACACTTGGTCATTCTATGTACAAATATAAAAAGAGATGGTTTGATATTTACAGGAACACCTACATGTCCATTTGAATGGGCAGATGTGCAAATATGTGATAAAATAGATCTTGATACAGTATGGAAAATTAGTTGTAATGCATTTGGTCCTTTGCTTTGATTTAATTAAGTCTCACAGTTTATTTAATTTATTTTATTAAATTCTGATGCAGAATTTTTATTCATTTGGACAATCACCAACCCCATAATATAATACAAGAGTCTACTAGTAGCTTACTTACATTTGTCGCTCAAAATTTAGGACAAAGCACCCTATGAATGAATCTTGAACTCAGCACTAAATTATATCTGTACTACTACTACTTAATGTGTTTAACGATCACAGTTAACGTATTTTTGCATGAATATGAGTACTGTCCATCTGCAAGGATACCTGTGTAACAACGGTGCATTCTGAGAGTAACTTGCACGCAAGGGGCCACTCTTTGATAGATTGCTCCAGTGTCTTTCTGCCTGGCTGGGCATGTTGTTCCTGATGCTTTCTGATGTCTTTGCATGCCATTGTCATGTTGCCGCCGGCCCCGAGAGCGCTTTTCGTTGCCTGCTTATTTTAGCCGAGTTCCTCCCTCCGGTGTGAAAGTTCTGGGCAAAGCAAACAGAACCCCGCCCGGTCCGTCCCGCTCTTAATCCGGTTCCGGACTTCTTCCCGCGTCGGACGCCAGGTCCGCTCACGCGGATCAGGGGAGATCTGCTAAAACAGCCCTTCCTACGCTTCGCTGCTCTTTCTGCCGGGATTAGCGCGGCTGCATTCCCGCTGCTCTCCCGACCCATCCCTCGTTTCCAACAGGCTGGGGGAGCAATGATGGACTCCGTACCTACGAGCCTTTCAGAACATGTGCTATGCCGATTTATTGCTACTGTTATGGTTGTGGTATGGTATGTGGGATTCGGTCAATTGGACGCCAAGAAACTGTGTTTAGGTTTTTTTGTATGATGGTGGTGTTACATTACCTGGTCACCTGGTGCATCTTCTACTGCAGGGCTATGGCTGTGGCATTATGTTGCCTGATTATGTTGCCAGTTTTATATTTGAGGTCCTGATTCAATCCAACCGGAAAGGTCATTGTTCTTAAATTTGAGAAGGTAATCTGAGGAATGGTTATATTTTTAATTTGACATATTTTATATTACTTAGATTATGAACTCCTTTCGTATACCTCCTGAAAATTAGGTTTACAGATGCACATGAGAGGATCATTTTGAAATAAAAAAAAGAATAATGCGTTCAGGCGGTGACTCGCGAATTTTCAGCTCTGTTGCTCCGACGAAGCACTGTCAGCTGACACGTCAGCAATTATTATAATAGCTATATTTCAAACATACAGCAATAAAATGTGCATTTTATGTGAGAAACACAATACTTGGACAAATATTTAAAAACCAATATATAAAACAAATTCCACTTATGCTGGACCTGGCAATATTGCAGCCCATCACTTGCCACTCAACACATGGCAACGCGGGCACCGTAAAGCAAACTGTGGCCAGGGAAAGAGGACAGGGCCACAGTCTGCCTGGCAGTCTGGACGTTGGCTCAGTGGTAAATCATACGTAAACTGCCCTTCACATCGTCAGCACATTTGGGACTGCGCTAATCCTTCCCCCCAGCGTACAAAACTGAACAGCGTCAGACAGATGCTCTAGTCACTAAACAGATAGTCTGCTCCATGTGCGTAACGTTACAAAGAATGCCTGGGCAATTGTTGAAGGCCTGATTGGCTGTTTTACTGTGAATTTCACTGAGGGGCGTGGTCAAACACAGTACAGCGTCTACACTACGCAGTTGGGCCAGCAATGGAACGTAATTTATCTACCACACAAAGACTTGTGATAATAGTGTAGTGATTAGAGGCAAGAATAGGCTATCTTGATGTGATCGCTATGGATTAATGCACAAGCCAAGCCTTCTGAAAGCCGATCTCAAAAAGGAAAAAGAATAACAGGCCTACACAATTTTTTTCAAAATGATTACCGTCCAACAGAGGGAGCTCTAACACAAAGTCATATTAGATATTAGTGCGTGAGAGCGATGTCTCCAAAATACAGATTTACAGCAATGGTTTCATGCATTTCAAGCTCAGACACATTTAGAGCGTCTTTAAATTTGTAAATTTCTCGCTGCACAAAACAGTTGCGTAATTGATCTTTTTATCCAGTCATCATTAGATTTAAGAACGTAATATGGTGTAATTTGCTTAAACATCCATTTCCTGTCGTCTCAATTTCACCAAAATGGAATACAACGTGTGTGTTTGTGTGCATTTCAAATTATTTATTTCCATTATTTTTATATATTCAACTACAATGCAATACCTTAACATGAGTTGCCTTTTGGGCTGGCTAATTAGTGAATATGTCCATATAAAATTTAATAGTATAGTCTATACCATTATATGCCATTATATTATGAATTGGCCATTATATTAAGGCATTCATTTTTTCCAAAAATGGACCATTTTTGTAAATGCTTTCGCGTTTTTCGGAGCATATATTTCTTTCACCGTTTATTGAGCAGGTGTTTGTACATACATACTGTAAACAGAGGTATACAAGTTTTTCATATTTTCTGGTGTCGTTATTTTATTACAGTCTCATGGGCACCGCCACATCCTTGCAAAGCAAGGGATGTTTCCTTAGGAGAGCCCTCTGTCTCAGTGACATGGTCACACGGAGAATGTCTCCTCAGAGTCCTCCTCCCAAATCACCCAAAAAGGCATGCTAATTGATTTAAACACGTTCAATTAACCTTTGCCATTTAAACTTTATTTAAACTTTCTCTGACACCACCTATCACCGAATACAAATTCCCCAGTGGATCGGTCCTGAGAACACATTAAGGAAGTGAGGAGATGGATGGCTTCTAATGCTCTAAAAACAGAGAGAGAGAGAGAGAGAGAGAGAGAGAGAGAGGATGCAGACAGAGAGAGAGAGATAGCAAGTCTGTGTTGTGTTTATACCCACAGCACATGTTATTGCACCAAAATCACTTTGAAAATGATTTTGTTTAGTGTGCCATATGTCCCACATTTGTAACCTTGCCCTGGCAATTTTGTAAATTGTGAAGGGATGTCAATAAAGCAAAACCTGCAGGTTTACGAGAGAGAGAGAGAGAGAGAGGAAGATGCAGTGAGATTGCAGAGGCAATCTCCAGGGTGTCTGTGCTTCTCCAAAGCTTCTCCAGAGGCCGTAGAAATTGGAGGAGAAGGGGGCAGGGGTCAGCAAGCGATTGGTCAGGGTATTTCTGGAAAGCCCGCAAGCGACACTTCTTTCCATTCGAGTGGGCTGTGCACCAGGGGGGCGGCTGACACGTCACCTGCAGTGGCTGTTCTGGGAGAAAGGACGTCATATGTCGCGTCGGACAAGGACTCAAAATAGATCTCTGGAACTACCTGTGTGACACTGGTGTCTCGCTCTCTCTTTCACGCACACACACCAGTTTAGCCTTTTCTCAAGTTCTCCATGCGTGGTCATGCCTCCTGCTGTGAAAAATAGACAGGATCTTACCAAGGGCTGCATAGCGTAGTCCCAGGGGCATCTTGTGGATATATATGTACATTGACAAGCTTTTATTAGATTTAAATTCCACTGTTTCCAGGGAGTTTTTTCTCAAAGGCCTTTTTCTGGGGTCAGAGAATCGGTTTTTCCCTGCTTTGGCTCCGTCCGCAGAATATACACTGTCTAATGCTTAGTGATGATGTGACTATAAAGATGCACTATAACAGATAAACAATGAGAAATTAATTGACTGCTGTATGTTCTCTTGGTTAAGCAGAAATTAACCAACATATTTAAAAAAGTGTTTCAGTTGAAGATTTCTGTTAGATCAGTTGAACATACAATCAAGTGAAAAAAAAGAGTTTATGTTTACATTGTTTGTGGTGTAGTATTGTATGTGATCAAGAGAATACTAACATTGTCATTAGACTACTATGTCTAAAACACATTTTTGTTCAGACAGCTTCTCTGTTTAGGCTTGTGTCAAAGATTTCCTTGAAGAAAAATATAGGAAAAATATAAATGTACAAACAATAAGCAACATATTCCAAACAAAAAACAGTAACACTACATTATTTGGTCACAAGAGTGTAACTACACTCCATTACACATTAACTACAGTGTAATTTCTATTTATAGGGTTCAATAAGTTAGTTACATTTCATAAATAGTTATGTAACCAGACTGTAACTGCATGCCATTATACAGTAACTGCAATGTGTATACAGAAGGTGCGATTAAATGTAAAGTGTGACCAGACAAACTGTTCAGAAGATTTCTGGGTAGAATATTTTACTGGATAAGTTGTAGCTCATTTCACTCAGCATATGGGTACATAAGTACTTCTGTTTTGAGGATATTGCCTAGATAATATAATCCATGGAACAAAATGTGTTGCCTTAAAGTAGATAATGTCCACCTCTTTTACAAAAATAATAGGGCCTTTCTGAATAAATACAAGCTGTGGATCCATCAAATTGTGAATGTTTCATCTGTGGATCTGTTCATGCCTCTCATTCTGGTAGAGCTCTTACTATTTAAAAATACAATGAGCACTTGATGCTTATGTAATTCTATAGTCTCTGTGCCATATCGATTGGCATTTCTGTGCAGTCATCCAGAGCATTATCTGTTTTGACATCATGTGATTCCCTTCATCTAAATTTCATAACGCTCATACCTTTACAAAAAAATGTCAAAAATATACATACAGTGTTTGGAAAAACATCAGATGTTTTGGTTTTTTTTCTCTTTTAGGTCATGACCTTAAATCACCTCTTAACAATCGCCATTAGAGGTAAATGTTTTGGCGCTCTCTCAACCCGTGGTAGACATCTACCTTTTCAGCTGAAAATTAAAAAAAGGATCCCCTTGTGAGAGAAATGGCCTCATTGTCCGCGATAACCTTTCCCTCGCTCCTTATCGCCACACTGCAAATGGATGGGGCTGAGAAGGATGTGGGATGTCCAGAATTCACCCACAGAGCGGGGGGTCTCCAGAGAGACAACAGACAGAAATAGCAGGGCAGGATACAGGCGTGAAATCCATCGTCCCTCGGAGACTGCATCCACTAATTGTCAAATGATGAAAGGAGATGGTGTGGGAGAGACACGGGGGACTTTTAATTTCCAATCCATTCCCTTGTCTTGAAAAGAAAGCATGGAGAGGCAGTCAATCAGAGCTGGCTTGATTAGACCAGCTGTGGAGCGCAGGTAATACTGTGTAATGAAGCCCAGAGAGATAGTGAGAGGGAGGAGAGAGAGAGAGAAGGGGGGGGGGGGGGGGGGGGGGGGGGGGGGGGGGGGCACACTGAGACACAAACTGAGAAATAGACAGAGACAGAGAGAGAATCAGAGAGAGACAGAGACAGAGAAATTCTAACAAGGTGTGATAAATATAAAGAGATTACAGTCACTTTAGCCAAATTCAGAAAACATTCCAAATTTTTCCCAACCTCTATGAGGATCCACAAAGGGGAGTATAGGCACATTGTGTTCTTAGCGACAATACATATGACACTGTTAAAAGCTGAAGGACAGTGACTACTGACATTATCATTCTTATTGTTTTTGCAGTTATTGTTATTGTCCTTATAATAACGATAAAAATTGCTATTGTTATTATCGATCTGAGCTTTGGAAATGTGCACAATACATGTTTGTCATGCAAATGAAGCATTTTGACTCAAACTGAACAGAAATGATGGAGGAACTGAAAAAGAGAGACAGACAGATAAATAAGAAAATCATGCTTTTATAAATTGTCTCAAACTGGAAATAACTTCATTTCCAAATACCTAAAAACTGCAAGCACTGTCAGGGGGGAAGACCAATAGCCATGCAAGCAGTACAACATTCCTGTCACCTTACTATTACTGTTACTATTATTATGATATTGACAATGTTAAACTCATGTTTATATGATATTGGTTTAAAATTATAACTGGATGTTTGCTTCTTGTTGTACTATACCCTGTGTACTCCACCTTGGCAAAATGCACAGCATGTATTTTATGCCAACAGAGCATGCTGAAACAGAGAAAGAGAGGGAAAAAGAGAAATGCAGGATCTGTTTTTAAGGGCAATAGGCCATGAAATGCTAACAGTGTTCTGCTCCTAATTGTTCCCGATTCTTACTCCTTTGGATACGTATTTTAGCACGTCGTGTACACATGCCAATCATTAATCCACCATGAACACTGTAATTTCCTTTTTGCATGTTTGGGTCTGAAACCTAGATATCCTATGAAAAATTCACTAGGATGTGAAATATTGACTCTCTACCCAGCCGTTCGCTTTAAATGCGGCTTTCCTCTGAAAATGAACCTCATCGTTTTCATTTTTTTCATCTTTGCCTCTAGCACTTTGTCTCATTGCGGTAGTGTTAACAACATACTTTCCAATAGAGGGCGCCAATGGTCAGTGTCTAATAATAGAAATCCACTTTAATTCCCATGGAGAATAGTGGCTTTTAAAAAAGATCTCAGTCTGTTTTCAAGCAAAATACTGTAGTTGTGCAGCTCTGCAAAGACACTCAGGGATGTTTACAATCGGAACACTGAGAGAGGCTTAATAGGAAATCCTAGGTCTACCTTTTGTGAATCTTATCGATTGGAGCCTAGAAGGCCATCACATGAACCCTCATCCATCAACAGCGGCTGACAAATGTTTGAGATCTACACAAGACGCAATTTATGTGACTAATTTTTGGAACTAGATATGACAATATTGCATATATTATACACTAAATGCAGAATATGCTCCCCCTTTACTATTTCATCTTCTTTCTTTTGTTTTGACTATATTTTCAATTGCAACCATATTTATTTGCCTTTTGAGAATAGGTTTGAAAGAACACATTAGTATCATACTGCAAAAGTGGAGTTGTTAAGTCATATTTAAAAATCGAGGAGCCTTGTTCCACATGTCATTCATTTCACAATACAATTGAATAAAATGATCTCTTAACTTAAAAACAGCTTTCTTTTTATACCTAGCACTTCTCTCTTTGTATGGCATAATTATTTATACTTGAATGTGTTTAGTGTTCAGTGTGTCATCATGCTAATTATATTACAATCATCAATATCCCACTATTTTCTCAGGGTTGGGAAATTATTTTCCAGTGTTTCCCATACTCCTTCAAGGCAGTGCACACTACTGCTATTCCTTATAATCTTCTAAGAGGTGCTGATTTGGAGATATTTTATTTTTTAATTTCAGCTGAAAAGATGGAAGGACATTTGAAGGCAACCTGCCACAAGCTTACTGTTTTTCACGTTGGAAGGGCTGGATAATGCTCTGGGAAAGCCAGCGTTTTAATCAACACTCAGCCTCGAGTGATCAGAGCACTTCAGTGGAATGTAACTGCCTGTTAGTGTCCTGGATCCGACGCTCAGATCTTAAGATACCTTCCGTCTCAGCCTGCAACGCGCATAACAGCCGCGTGCAGCAGCAGCAGACTCCCCCCCCCCCCCCCCCCCCCCCTCCCAGTCCGATTTTGGCAGGGCTGAACTGCGGTCTGTTGCTATGGACACAGATCGTGTCGGTTTTTTGAAAGCTGTGTCCATGACAACAAACTGTGGCTATTACAGAAAACTATAATGCTATGCTTTTTTTGAAATGCCTTTTTTTTTTGGGGGGGGGGGGGGGGGTCTCAACAGATGCGAACAAACATCAGCTGTACAGTCGTCATTGTGTTTCCGCGCCCACAGGTGTTCACTCTGCAAGGTAAATACCGAGAAATGTTATGCAGTGTGTGCCTTTATACTAAACAGGTCTGACCCTGACAGTCATTCTATGCCTGCTACATCTCAAAGAGAGTCATTCTCCTTGCCCAGGTAGAGGGGACTTTATTGCATCAGATAGTTTGAGAATATTATAATAATATTGCGCAGTGTATCAATGTTATATTGGTATAATAAGCCAAAGTCAGTAAAATAAATAACTGGACGAAATATGGGGGCGCTACATATTACAGTATTGGAAGCTTTCTAAGTCAGGATTTAACAGTAGTTTAAACAGAGTTTAAACTTATTCAGAGAATCATTCACTCACTGACAACCAGTAGCTGATTTTTTTGACGTAAAAGTATTGATTGTATTGCAAACCGAGAAAACAATGCAACATTATGGTATTAGCTTTTAATCGCCTTCACAGATTGTTCTCCCATCACCAGGAACAGATTAATCCAGTTTCCCTTACAACAGTTTGATCATTAAATGGACATATTAATGGCAGGTTAAATGATGCATGTTTATTCAATTGTGCATCATTGGCCCCTTGTATTTAGTCATGTGAAATAATGACCAAACTAATTTAGCCATTAGTGCACATCACCAACAGCTGAGTAATTGCTCTTTCTCTTTTTTATACTCATGCTTCAATGTGCTACGAACCATTCCAGCAAGGAGATATAAGATCTCTCCTGTCATCCATGCACTCTGGGACACACGTCTCACGCTCCCTGATCTTGTTTAAGCCATAAAATCCAGTGGACTGCATGGCCAAGGATCCATTGGATCCCTATAAATAAAATGCTAGGAGATCTTTTAATAAGTGTTGATGATTTTCATTCCACACATACATTAAATGAGTTCTTTGTTGCCCTCTTGTTTGCCAACAGGCACAAACTAAACCAATACTTTCTGACTGGCACTAGCCTCCTATGGTCTGAGTCACGGCAGCAAACAAGCTGGCATTTGTGTCAGGCATTTTTCCTATTTGTTCCTGATACTTTCAGTATGGCACTGTGGTAATATAGCAGTGTTCTAAGATGTTAATTATATTATCTTGATGAGGTAATTTTCTGTATCCATCTTATGAGGCCTTAAGTCCACTAACATACCCTGCCCTATATTCACCACAGATAATGGTTTCAGTCAAATTAATAACTATAGAAGGTAGTACAATCCAAGCTGAGACCCCCCTCAACCACAAGCATCACCCAGCATGCAGTTCTAGTCAAACTGTTGAAGGAGCTATGCTGAGATAAACATGATGTGGGAGATTGTAGCAGCCCACTAGAGGGGATAATGCTGCAGTTTATGACAGGAGCGTTATACACAGATGTAACATTTCTGCATAAGAGAGGCGCGTTAAGGCGGGGATGAGGAGAAGAGACACGGAGGGACAGTGGGTGGGTGGATGGGTGTGGGAGAGGGAGAGGGAGCTTTAAGAAGCCCCGTGCTGCAGGAGCTGACCCTGGGAATCACTGGAGGGTGAAATGAGAGCATGGAGGGCTGCCAGCTTGCATCAGAAACCCCCCGAATGACATCGCAGAGCAGTGGACTGAGAAACAACACCACATCGTTTAGCACGCAATAACCGTCTTCACCACTGGGGGAGCTCTTGAACTGGTAGAACTTCAGCCATTTTAAATCTGGTTTGATGTCATACAATTACATATTATGGACCAATTGATTCTGTTTTCGTGTCATGAAAAAGAACTTGCTTTTGACTATGCCTATTTGTGTCCTAAAATCCAGTAACCGGGTCATTTCATCTCTATGTCCATTTTTTCCAGAAATAGGGCTGAAAACATAGGCCCATTTAAACACAAGCTCACTTTCAGTGTAAACTGACATACTGTCTCTCCATATTACAGGTCAGTTAGGCTGTTCACCCTTGTGCCTATTCATGCAACAGTCCAAAAAAGTCCAGAAAAAAGTCCAAACTCCAAAAATCTAGTTTTACAAAGTAATCATTTACCTACTTGGGTCAGCAGCCAGAGGTTTTGTCAGGCAGGAGAGGGGTTCACCAGTAGTAAAAGACTTTCAGCAGATGCCTTAGCCTTCATCTGTGACATACATTTGCTAGGCATTTCTCTGCATGTACTTCATTTCTTGATGCATTGCTCCTCTCAGTGTGGAGCTGGGGAGGGAAGCAGACGCAGTTTAGTCCCTCTAATGGTGATAACTGGTATTGCACCTCACAGGTATGTCCACTGCTGGACTGTTCACAGCAAAGGTTCATCTCAGCTAGAACGTGAAATTGTCAAGCAAAACAGAAATGCCTTCACCCATTGTCATTGTTTTCTCATTAGCAAGAGAGAAATAGCGATTAAAGGACTGATGTAACCCACCAGCGAAATCACAAAATGGTCAGAGTGACATAAGTACAGGGCCAATCAGTGTAGACTGCGCTGCATGCTTTTTCAGTTGATGTTCAGGCCCTAACTGGTCTTATGTTGTGCTTCATGTGGGAGGAAAGCATCCAGCCACTCAAACAATTCAAGAAATCATAAGGCCCTTTATACAGCAGTTTTAAGTGGATGAAAGATATAGTACCCAACCATCTTATCATCTTATAATACATTAGATTCCACACTCAGAGATCACTTAAACATGGATAGCAATGCACTGTATGAGCCTTTTAATGTCGCAAAAGCCATATGACTGGCTTTTTTATGCCCTGTTCCATCAAATCTGGGCATTTCCACTTTAATAGACTGAAACATTATCATGTATTTCCTATATCACAGATTGTAGCTCTGACATTTCTGATTTGATTGAGCGAGTGTGTGTAGTATATGTGTGTGAGGAGTGGGGGAGGGGGCACAGAAAGGAGGGGATAACAGGTGTGTTTGCTTTTAATAACTCACGTGCAAACCGCAAGCACGTTATGTAATTCCACTAATTGTTGCCGTCGTTTCGCACCTTCAAGCGCTTGTTGCCGTGGCGCTCCCCCCAACCCCCATCTCTCTGTGAATCCACACCAGACCCTTCTGAGCATGTGCAAGATGCTGTGGGAACATGAGTATGACATTGTGCTGGTGAGTTATGTAATAGATGGGACATATAAGATGGTGTAGATGTAGTGCTATGTCGAGCACTCAGTTCCACTGTGATCCCTGTAGTGGTTTTTAAATTATGGCCTGCCTTCAAAGTGGATGTGCCATATTCAATGTATATATCGGAGAATCTCTTCAGGAAAGATTTTAGGATAAAAGTGGAAGATTTTCAAAAAGGTACCTTACAAATATATTTGTACTTTTTCAGTACAAATAAATTTATTTTATTTTTAGAAAGACGCAGTGGTTCTCAAAAAATGAATCATATCTCATCCATTGTGGTATTTGCACCAAATTATTTAAAACACTATAATGCCACACATTAACTGCATCTTTTAAGAAATTCCTGTTTTGGTAAATTCTGTCTCTCCTCAGGGTTGCTGGGTCAAGTGTAAAACAGTGATTAGGAGGGGACAGTTTTAGACACACAGAAACCTTTCCTGTCAGAGACCTGGGTACAGAACATTGTGGGCTGCTATGATGTCACAGACAAAAGGGTGGAGCACCAGTTCTACCCTTCCTCCCGCTGAACCCATCACTCTCAATCGTCGGCTGTTTCGTCTGAAGCCCGCACTGTGCTAATGGCGGCCGACAGTGGAACGCAGGCAGAACGTTTTATGAACCCATCATTAGAATACTGACATATTGATGTGGCACCTTCCTTGGCCTCCAGGGAGGCGCTGGGATGAAAAAGGTTTATGACTGAACTTGACAGACAACCTCCCCCCCACACCCAAACCTCGCTCTTTCACACGCACTGCTTCTTTCACATGCGCAGTGGATAGAGTCATTATCAAATTGTTTAGGGCTGGTCTGCCCAGAGCTTGTGGGCTTGGTCTTTTGAAAGTGCGGTGTGGCCACACTGGTTATTAACAGCTTGAGAAATATATAATAGATGCTGTATAACTTAACAGGGGCCAAAGTCTATCTAAGGTCAAATTAAACTCTGCAGAACAGAAACAAAAATGAACGAGCCGCAGCTTATACATTGTTATATTCTAGCATACCAGTACAGACAGGCTACTGGCTATTTCACGCAGTGCCAGCGCTTTTGTGTGTGTTTGTTGTGGTGGTTCGACACTGTGACCAGCAGATGGCACTCACACTTAAATCATTTGATAAAAAAATGCTGCTCAGCCGATCGGGCTCGTAATAAAGTAGAAGAGCCTGCATCGTCTTCAACACGCGGGCGTCTGAGCTGGCTGGTGAAACAGTGCGCTGGTAGGGGGTGTTTTCCTGCAGTAGGTTTCTCCTGAGGTGTGAGGCCTTTTTTACTCAAAGCAGAGGCCACTGGGATAAGGAGTGCTAATACGGTACATCACTCACCGACAGTTCATTTGAACATCAAAGACTGCATATCTTCCCTCCCTGGCTCGCAAATTTCAATTAAATTTGCTTACTGGCATGCATTTTGTAATTATTGCCAAAGCGCGTTTAATTATATAAAAAAAAAAAGAATAGAAGAGCAGATAACAAATAAATAAAAACCTATAAATCTAAACCAATGAACACATATGAAGATGTAATACTGTCGTTCTAAAATTAGAGTTACACATCAGTTCTATATGATGTGACAATAAAATGTATTTCTGTGAAAATATTGATATGTTAGGGGTTCGGGTTGTTACCCACACATTCTTTTTTGTGTAACTTACACATTCAGTGCTTAAACCATCTTAGGGAAAGGGCATTTTCCAGTTATCCTATAGTTATCCACTATGATAATAATAATAATAGTAATAATAATAATAATTATTATTATTATTATTATTTGGATATTTACTGATATAGACACAATCGTTGGGCAAGTATGGGTAAAATGCAGTTTCGTATTCAACTGGGTGAACATTTAACACTGAAAAATGCACAGATTACCGAGCATCTCTATTCTACAATCCAGGGTGGGTTGGGAAAAATGAATGAAATACGCGTGTCTCGCATTATCGTAATTTTTGCTAACCGACCACCACGAACGCAACTTTGCGATCTAAAAAAAATCCTCAGCAACAGAGTTAGATAGACTAATGAGCTGACTAATTTGACACTAAACGCGTTTTTTCCTGTTTTCGATAATACACTTTGGAATGCAATTTTCCGAAAAAGATTAGAATTATAAGTGAAAATGTGGGATTAATCACAGACCTGACCAAACAGTTGCTGTACATAAATCCAATTCAGCACACAAACACACACACACACACACACACACACAGAGAGAGAGAGATAGATAGATAGATAGATAGATAGATAGATAGATAGATAGATAGATAGATAGATAGATAGGTTTGGAGTTGCTAGCGTTGTTGATTTTACCCAACACAATGAATGCATGAATGTAGACTTTAGTTGTAAGGGGATGAGCAGCAAAATGTACATCTGGTCATTTTATATGATTATACCATCTGGTTATACACAAGGCCTTCTATTCACAGAGTATGAGTCAACAGGAAAAAGTACAGTAATGTCACTACTTAATGCCTAAAGTTTGGTCTCACTGTCTTATTAGTCCACAGATCAATCTCAGCTGGGCTCTCTTGAAAAAACACCCACCTCAGAAATCTTCACTGAAAGGCAGCCAATCCCACTTCCAAGAGTTCGGATAAAGACAAGGGTCTTACATCCTTGAACCCTGAACGAATATGGTACTGACAGTGCTGTGGGAGTGGGCGTTTGCGTTTTTTTTTTTTCCCTGCCTGCTCTCTGCGTGCATCTGCTGGCCAGTAGGTGCACCCAGCGGCATGCTTCTCTGAGACTCTTCCTGGAAGGACATTTCCTGGCAAACTCACACCCCTGCACCGTTTTCACCCCCCTGATTCAAGGCCGCTGCAGAGAACACTGAAAAAAAAGGGGGGGGGGAGCAGAGAGAGGTGTAAACTGCGAGTGGCCGCGTGTGGACCAATTCAGTCGGCCACTGTAAATAGAGGAGCAGGTGTGAAACGTGAGTCAAAACAAGAGCTGCTTGATGCACTCCTTCACCCTGTGACCATGGAGTCACTCACCTTCATCCTGCTGTAGTATCTACTGTAGTCTGCTATGTCTGCATTTGAGTCCATATAGAAACTGTTCTTGTTATTTAAGCTTATTTAAGCCTTGGCAATACTTTGTCTCAAGATGACAAAATGCCCAGAGTCTACCATAAGTTTGTTTATGAAATATGGAATAATTATTCTGGCATTTTCTCCAAATAATTCTGAGAGCGGGTGTTATCCGCTTCCATTTATGTCTTTTGTCATTTTTATTGTAATTTTTATTACTGTTTTATTGTTTAAAAGTGTCAGTTTGGGGAAAGCAAACTAAACACATATAACAACTACCACTGCAGAGAAAAATGAGAAAGGTTTTTTTTAAGATCACAACCTACAGTATGTGCCTTGCATACAGTTGCTGTCTTGTTGCTATGGAGACCACATCTGACTGCAGGTGTGCGGTAGCAAGACATGAAGCCAGCCATGCTCTCTTGCTCTCCCTCTTTCCCACTTTATTCCTTACCTCTCTTTCCACCACTCTTTCTCTGTCTCTGTCTCTCTTTTTGTCTCCCTTTATACCTCTCTCTCTCTTGCTCTCTCTCTCTCTCTCTCACACACAGACACACACACACATGCTCACACATGCACATAAAGGCTCACTCAGACACAAACCCTTGCTTCACAAACACAAACGTTTCAGGTCACACACAGACATTCCAAGTTCACATAAACATACAGACATTCTCACTCTTTTGCTCTTCCACACTTTGTCTTTCACACACACACACACACACACACACATACACACACACACACACACACACACAGTAGTATCTGAACAATATGGCTAGGAAAGAAAGAATATCTCCTTGCAGTTCCAGGGATTTTAATTGTGTTTCCACTGCTGCTGTCAATGTGATTTAGCAGGTTAGGTGCAGAGTACAATTTTGTATTGTACTCCGCCTCACTTTGTGTTGTACTCTGCCTCACAAGTCACTTTGGATAAAAGCATCTGCCAAATGAATAAATGTAAATTTAAATGTAAACCAATTTACTCCTGCCACTAATATATTTATAGCCAGAACTGTTTCCACTGTTTGTGCTCTCAAAACAACTGTGTATCCTCATATTCATTTCCAAAAACTTTGAACTCAGCATCATACTTCTTAATTGCTGTTATAACGCCTTGTTAACTTAATAATATTAATATACTAGTTTTCCATTAAGCTCCATGTCAACATGTCTGTATGTCGTAGGCCTATGTTTTGGTCAATGAAAGCCCCCCCCCCCCCAAAAAAAGAATAGCCTGAGTCATGAGAGCGGGGAGGAGGTGTGAAATGGTATAGTGTAGGCATCAGGTTTGTGTCATGTGATGATGTGATCTCCTGCACGTGAAGGGTCAGGGAAGGGGCGACAGCGTGGGTGCCAGACAGGGTATCTTTGGCCTGGCTGCTTGTCGAATCCGCATCAATTCTCTGCCAGATGTCTGTCTTCTCTCAGTGGTGCTTTGGAGAGAATGTCGGCTGGCCTGCGGGCGCGGAGTTTCGTCCCTTATGATAATCGCAGGAAAGCTCTGGACCGTGTGCTGCACTTAGCCCCGGAATAAAAGAGAAAAAAACATGGAAACCGACATAAATATAGCAACGCTACATCACTGGCTGGGAAAAGTAAAGTGAACCACGCCGGCCTGTGTTTTCCGTCTACTTGTTTTTTTTAAAAAAATCAGTTTAGGAGATGTAGCTCCAGCTATGCAAGTGCATATCTCATACTGCAATTGGGTTTTAATATGGATGTTAAACAGAAGGTTACATGATACATGGGTCTATCCAGCTCAGACACAGTAAAATATTAATCCAGGACAGGGAGAGGATTGTATAATCGATTTATGGCCTCATGGACTCCATATTGGTCTAAAAAATGTCAGTAACTATATATATTGCGGGGACCTGTTACTGCTATGCATACACTACATAACACTGTTTCGGATTGAGGATATAACCTGAGTCTTTTACTGAGCGTATTGATGGTGCAAAGAATACAAATTACTTTTGCTGTAACATTAGGAATGACTGAGCTCTCTCTACAGTCCAGAATTTGTTAAAACTACATTGTGACACATGAACGGTCCATTTAAGCAGTAAGAGTTTTTTTTTTTTAACTGGGGCCAAACTCAAGAATTGTGGTTTACTATCACTAGGTCGGCTTCATTAAACATTAGACTATGACAACAGCTTATTTTGGCTCGTCACTTTTAAATAGTATCAAAGAAAAGTATTTCTATCATGTTTCACTTGTAGTAAAAATAAACCCATTGATTAAATTGCTCTTGTAAGTTGTACTTCATAATAACAACCGTATACCACCAGGAACTCTAAACATGTAATGCGCTTAATGTATTCTCTACCTGCGCCCCTCTATTTAAATGAATACTGAAAATCCCCACATACAGAAAAGTAAACCAATGTTCACTTGATAACTTTCATTATTCGTTGTGATCATTTAAAGATTATTACATTGGGCATTGGTACCATTAAGCAAGGACCACAAGTTTAATTTCCTCTTCGCCAAGCTTTTCTTTTGAATGAAAAACGACGCAAGTGAACTTTTCTAGTTGTCCTCTGCAAAGCCTGTGACGTGTTAGATTGTTTAGTTTGGCTGGCTCTATAATAATTGTATAGTCGCCGTATTGTATTCTCTGAAACAGGAGTACTTTTTCATTGAATCTGGATATTCTGCTTATTTACATTTACAAATTGTTACCATTGCAAATTTATTAGGTTTCTATCTCCTCACACATACAAAATTGGATGTACATACAAATTAATGCCATCTTTCTAATTGTCAATAGGCATCGAGCAGCTGTATGCCAAGGTGTAGCCAATGAGGCCGTTAGCTCCACTGGTGAAATCACTTAAATATTCGCATTGGGACAAAACAAGGAGTAAAATGAACATGTTATGAATATATAGATGTATGATTTTATATTTTTTCCACAAGTCTTGTAAACTCTTGCCGACTTAGCCAATTTTATCAGCTTTCGGGGCGCATGCTACATACTGCGGGCGGCGAGTGCTGGTTTCCTGTTGCTGTGAGACTACCAAAGGCCGACTGCGAGAATCATATTAATCCCTGTTCTGTGTCTCCACTCCTCGGGCCACAGGATTCAACCACAAATAGGTCTCTAGATGTACATTATCTAACTTGAAAATGCAGAATAAACGATCTGCACTGTTGCAAAAAATGAGGCAGAATCCAAAGTTTGCATTTTCACCACCTTTAATTTCTGTCGTGGTATGTGTGCTAGGCTGCTTGTACAGATAATCCATTTGTATTTCTTGCTTTTTGGTCCTAGCCACACTTCTAAGAGTGACTTGTGAGGTGTAGTTGCCTTAAAAGTAATGTTTATGTATCCCCAAAACAGGTTGGCTGAGACTTTGTGAGGATCACTACACCATCATGAGGGATAATTACGCCTTTCTTGAGTGTTCCTCCACAAGCGTGCAACTCCAGCCAGGCCTAGCACCCGGTGAGCAGAGGCAGTGTAAGCGATGTGGCCCAACCCAGATGAGCCCATTAAGACTCATTAGACTCCTTTGAGGGCCTGACACCCTGACAAGAGCTCTGAGAGGAGGTGGCGGGTAAGAGGTGAAAGCGCGCATCTTTGTTTGACCTCGCTAACCCCTCGTTGACTGGCAGCATCTTTCATCCTTACGTTGAATTTGGCAGGGACTAAGCCAAGGAGGGGATAGATCGGTAAGCACAGCAGCCGATTGCCCCCCCCCCCCCCCCCCCAAAAAAAAACAAAACATACACCCCACGCCCGCTGAGGACGACAGCATGTCACTTGCACCTCCTCATCCCTTGTCCTCATTTGACTTTGTGACATGCATTCTGACTGCAAAGCAAGTTGTGTGTGTGCGTGTGTGTGTGTGTGTGTGTGTGTGTGTGTGTGTGTGTGTGTCTATACCTGGTTGTGTGCGTGCATGTGTGTGTATTTTAGATGCCTGCATAGCCAATGTAGCGACATACATCTGATCTGCTTTCCTCCCAATGAGATTGCTTCACGAGCATCTATCAGTCTCCTGTAGTGGGATGTGAGCATTACATGCATTACAACCCCCCCCACTCCACCCCCCACCCACTGCCTTTCAGCAGTTGTTAATTGTTGTATCCTTGTTATATTCTATCATGAAAATGTGGAACAGAGCAATGAGCATCTGTATTCTGCCAGTTAGGCTCTTTCTCTTTTAGGGAAAGTTTCTGCATATTTTAAACACGGCCAATGAAAGCTGCCTTTGGCCAGTCTTATTCTGATCCAGAGAAGTACCTTTTTTAATAAGCCATCTTGCTCTCTCTCTCTTGTTCTCTCTCTCTCTTTCTCTCCCTCTCTCAGCAACTCTACTCTATGCGGGCTTTTTTGGAAATGACAGAACCTCAGATGACCCACACGAGCCGCAAAGAGAATGCACAATGTAATTACACCTCGCAGCCGAGCTTCTTGGGAAAATCAATGCAGTTTGTAATAGCGTTAGATTAGCCAGCTGGAAGAGTGGCGCTCGACTGTCACTAAAACAGAGATGGTTTGCCCTGGCACTGATGGATTCTTACCTCTCTCAGCTAACTTGTCAGTTTTAGTCGGGATTACTAAAGTTGGCAAGCTTTGAATGAAGCCCGTTTTATCCTGCCACCCCAAAGAGATTTATCGTTTTTTTATTCTACCAAATTAAACTAAGCCGTATAGGAACAGTGGGAGTGGGGTGGCAAAGAACAGTAATTCAGTCACTTTATGCAAAACATCACCAAGAACAGGACACAGGACCGATCAAAGACAGTGGTATATTGACAAGCATGAAGGCAAAATCACAATGAGGTACATTCTACTTTTTTAACTTTTATTGAGCTTTCATTTTAAACTAGGGATAAATGGTATTGCATATACATTTACCTCTAAAATCAGTATTAAAATGGTGTGTTGACTATGTTGAGAGGTGACAGGTTTCATTCGTTCATTTAGGGCCCTTTCAGTGTGGGACCAGGCTGGTTAGGCTAGATAATCAAATGTGAAGCAGAGCAGGTAAATTTAAAGTCATAAGGACACCAGCTGGCACCTCAAACCAGGAGGAAAACAGTCCCCACCTTCAGGGACAGCACACATTTTGGGCAGTGATTGTGGCACCGTAATGCTGTTACTGTGTTTGCCTTATTGCATTGGCATTTTAGTAACAGACACCGTGGAGGAAGACTAGAGGAAGTAGTTCCAGACTACACAACAAGAATGGTGTGAACGCCATAAAAACATGTGTCATGCATCCCCAAGAGAACACTTTTATCAAAATAAACAATTTACAAATATACAATTTGTTATTTAGCAAGCGTTGTCATTTAAAGCAATTTTCAGAGAAAGAGATCAAAGTACATCTAATGAAGCATCTGTATGATAGATGGTACATACAGGACACAACAGACCAGCCCCTTACACAGTGCTGTGTGAATATTCTTCAAGACTTAAGTGCAATACAACACTACGTCAAGACTACATAAATAAGGGAAGATGAGTTCTGCTTGGGAAGGGGAGCCAAAATAAAGTCTGAAGAACTGGGTCTTCTGTCTACAATGGAAGATGGCTAGCAATTCCCACATCCTTGCCATGTGGTGAGAAGCTTGTTCCACCACATCAGGAATATGTGGATACAAAGGGGAGGTACAGTTGCAGAGTAAAATACAGTTCACAATGCGTTGATTCTAATAACTGTAAAAATGCCAAAATCAAAAATAACCATTACAATAACACCCCCTCCACACACACAGACACACATGCACATACAAACAGACACACATACACACACATACACACATATTAAAACTATATATATATATATATATATATATATATATATATATATATATAAACTATATTAACATGTATTATTCATGTAATTATTAATAATACTTAACATTTAAGACATTACCCATCGTCATCATTATGTTGATTACCATACCATTTTATTATCTGAAGATTCTTTTTATTGAAATAAACTAGATGTGCACTGTTGTCTGGATAAGGAAATGTGAGGACTGACTTACTCCAGTGTAACGCTGTGTTCTGGAGTAGTTTGTTAAAAATAGCCATGCCACTGCAGCCAGTAGCATTGTCACAGTGTGTCACTATCTCATAAATTTTACCAGCCAATGCAACCGGAGCTCAAGCTATTTTTGATTCTTCTTTCATCACTGAAAGGGAAATCATGTCACAATTGTTGTTGCTTCAGATTTCATGATCAAAGGACCCTCGCTTCAAAGTCGTAGGCTCAATTTGAATTACATGCCTGGCCACCACATTCAAGTTGAAAACAGCCTGGACGGAGGCAGTGGTATCTGGTGAATTTAGCACAGATGACATCAGTGCTAATTGAATAAGGTGAAATTGTCCTCCTGTGACGATGTTTTTAAGGTCTTCTATCTTTTGAGTAACACCAGTAACAACATATAATTATTTTAATATAATAATTTTTAATATAATAATTTTAAAGGATTCCCACAAATGGAACAAAAGACAATGGCTAACACCATTTTTTACCACAACATTTTGTTTGTTTGTTTAATGATGTCTATCAACACCAAAAAATGGTTTTGGCACTGCAGTTATTTTTCAGCTATTAATAAAGTTCTTAGAACCAGAGGTAGCACTGCTCCTTAATCTATGCCTGCACCATACCTTAGTGAAATGTAGTATTAGGCCAGAGCTGGTTAAATTAACTACTAGTGGAAGAATTATTTATTGCTATACTTCAGAGTTTTCTTATAAGGCTCTACAGAAGTACAAGACAGCAACAGACAGCTAAACCAGAGCAATAATCAAGCATTCTGAAATAAGCAGATCAATAGTTTGCTTCATGTATGTGGATTTTGCTTGCCAGAATATCCCAACCTGAAAAAAAAATGTGAAAAGGCAACCTTTTCTCACAACCTCTTCTCATTGGGAAGAAACAAAATATGTCATAATATATATTAAATGCTGTAATATCATTACTTGTACGTCACAACATTAAACAGTGTGATGTAATTGCATATATGCCAGTTTTGATTTAACTCCCCACTTTCAATCTTTTAAATGATGTAATCAAACAGCGAACAGAGCCATGCAAACTTGTAATGGTACTTGGTTTTGCAAGCAGCACAAACCACTATGAACAGCACGGAACGCTGTATTTATTGTTAGGCACCTGCAGGAAGAAAGTATATATATATATATACTTTCTTTACACACACACACATATATATATATATATATATATATATATATATATATATATATATATATATATATATATATATATATATATGTGTGTGTGTGTGTGTGTGTGTGTGTGTATTAACTGACAAGTTATTAGAGTATATAGATGTTAAGATAGATATATAGAAATACAGTATATAGATACATGGATATATCAATAGCCAAGCAGTGCTGTACTGAAAGTTATAGGAAACGGAAGGTGTTTTGCAGGGGTCCCCTCATCAGCCACAATGTGACAGAAAGTCATGATGACCTTATGCTAGGAAACAGTAACAAATATACATGAGTCCCTGAGATACCGCTAAAAGCATTGGGTCTTAACTGGGCGTCTGGTTTATTTAGAATGGACATTGACAGAAAAATGTAAGTGGAGAAATAAAAACTCTTTCTGGGGGAATGTTGGGTGAAGAAAGAAATCGACATCTCCTTCCTTGGTCAGCGTAGCGTTCAGAGGTTTCTGTGACCGCAGAAGAAAGAGGAGATGGAATTTCTCTGCATTATGTAACTGCAGGACATGTTTATGAGTGCCTGCATTATATAACCAAGGGGCATGTTTACGGGGGCCTGCTGTATTCACATTAACGGGGGCTGTAAAGCTCTGAGACACACCCCGTATATCCCATCTTTGGCTCTGACACATTGCATTAATGTCTGACTTCACGGTCACTAATAATTGGCCTACTTTGTTTTCGTCCTGCTCTTTTTTCCCCTAATACTGTGCAATATAGAAAAGTGTCTGAGGATGAACAGGGAAAAACAAGGATGAGGAATTGAACACAACATGTATTGAGCACAGTGTAATTGAACAAGAGATAAAAAAATGTTAAGTTTACAACTGCTACTCCTGGCTAAATAGCCACACACATCATAAGGGGATGTGTGGCATTTGCTGTAAGTAACTGTGTCTGTTATTCATGTCACTCACTGTAATCAATTTCAGCTGTGTCACATTCTCAGAATCACATGTGCAAAGTCAGGTATGTCCATATAATTACACTTCCACTCAGCACCTTTTTATCATTCTGTCATCAAGGCCGCTTCTGCTCAGCAGGCACTTATGTGCCTCCATTTAATAAAGCAATTATATTTGTAGATATTAAGATACTGACATAGATATAATGGTACAAATGTAGGCATGCATAATACTGGAGACTGCCGTGTTGCGTGTTTTCACATTCACCTGGAAAATATGCAATTCAAACCCAAATCTGGATGTGAACACAGATGATAACAGACATGCTAACAGAGGTGAGATGCAGCAATAGGGGTCATCACTATGATCTTTACCGATGATGCTGATCTTTTTACAGCTGGCAGGTTCAGCAGAAAGACTGAAACTTACACTGAAGCCCTGAGAATGAATCGGATCAGACACAACAGATGTCGGCTGAGCAGCGCAATGGCGGAACAAAAGGTGTTCTGTTTGGGATGTGTCCACACGTTTGCCTGTGATACGTTTATTGTTTTCTTTTCACATCACATATCGTGCCATCTAGAAAACAAATGATGTTTGCAATGCAAAACAGGCAATGAGACTGTAAACGGTTCTGTCGTTTCTTCATTGCTTAGTGTCGGAACTGTCTGCTTCCATGTCTCAGTTTGTTGGTGGTTCTTGGCATTGTTCAAACAACGATTACACAACGATTTTGTGTGTTTACACAAAACATAAATTGTAGGCCTACTAATATTAAGGTCAGTGTATAGCCTAGGTAACTGATGTATAGATGTGTTTTTAATGACAATATGCAATTGAATATGTCTTGAGTACTGTCATTTTCATTTTACACTTTTTTTTTCGCTTGAATGCGAAAAATGTAAATTATTTCGGTTCAACATAAATGCAGTGTTAAGAAGCAGACAGCTTTGTAAATGTAATTGGACTGTAAATGATAGTTATCCAAGCGAAGTCAAAGATGGGTTTTATGGAAAGAATATGAGTTGTCATTTTCGCTACTGTTCTCAGAGCGATACTGTGTGAAAAGACACAACTTAAAGGATGACAGTCATGTCAATTGCTCAGTGCCCTGAAGGTCACAGTTCTGATTGAAAAGCATCCACTCTTTTTAGGGCAGAGGATTGAGCAAAATGTGCGTGGAATGACAACGATACGGTGAAAGTGCGGACCCAATTCAACAAGACGATGGAGGCATATTCTCCACAAACACGGATCACAAGTTTTATAAGTAAGGGAATCCTGTTGGTTAAACAGTGCAAGACAAAGCCTGCAGCAAACTGTGCGGCTAGTATCGTATTTTATTTTAACGTTATTCTGCTTCACAATGAGGTAAGTGTATGGTGCATGTGTGAAATTCAATTACAGACTCACAGTAGAAGCCCTTTGCACAGAGCGGTTTGGTTGGAGGAAACTTTGGCCAGGTGGTGACCCTGCAGGTAGTATCCCTACATGCCCAGCTACTCTGGGCTCCCGCCAAGAGACAGAGCTGTGCCACTTCATACTGTGTGCAGCAACCTAATATAGGACACCAGATACCAAATACACAACACAAAGCACTTTCACTTTGCTCGGAGCACAATCGCTACATTTAAAAATATGCTGTCACCACGCAGAAAATACTGTTGCTGCACAAAGATCAGTCCCTACACAAAAGCACTGTCCCTGCACAAAGAACACTGTCACCAAATACAAGACGCAGTCACTACACGCAAAAAGTCACTGCAAACAGAACACTTTCGCTATGAACAAAAATATTGCTATTGCATATAAAGAAATTACAACACACCCAGCACAGCCAAAAAAAACTGTTCACAGTCATTTCAAACAGAGTCAATGAATCTGGGACTACACATAGATCAGAGTCACTATTCACAGAGGTTAAGATCTTTGTATCAACAGCATAGCTGATCAACCCAGGTCATACATAGGAAAAAAATAAAGCAGCCGCAATGTCAGTTTGTTTGGAGCATTTCCATAGTGACTGTCTACTTAAAAAAATCCTAATGCCCACCATCTGACTATAAGGAATCAATTGCCTTTATTTAAAGAATTCTTTTGAGCAGGTTCAAGAATGCTGGAGGCCTTGATACTGAGTCTTATAGAAACCCAGGAAACATACAAATGCTAATAATCTCTGAATCTGCAGCAATTGTTACTGATATCCTAATTCAAATGAAAAACAACATGGCTCTTAAACAATTGATTAAACAGAATCTCTGCAGGAGAAAGTGAAGCACTTAATACAGAAAGTCTGTACCAAGCATGCTATTTATAATTACATGCCTCATGTTGTGTCATTAAGCTTGCGTTGCTCTCTGGTTTATTTCATTGTAACTTAAACAAGCTGATTTCATTTTCCTTTGTGTAGTTTTAAAAAGATGACTTGGGACTAACCTCTTCCCATGAAAGGTACCCACTCTACTTTTATTTGCCAGTCTTTCACGCCCACGTGGAAATAAAGCACTTTATTTCAGTGCTCACTCACGTTCTGGGCCACTAAAAGCGAAGCTTCTGCATTTTTGCATGGAGAAACCATCCTGAAATAGGGTTCCATGACATCAAAACAACGCCAAAAAAAGAGCTTGATTTAATATGCGGAAGGGCAGCCTGCCCCCCTCCCCGATAAAGAGGCAGAAAGTGTTCTCTTGTATTTTTGCAAGCTGGCGCTTTTCTGAGTGCTTGAGTAGCATTGTTCAGCTGGCTGTGGTCCCTCCTGGAATGTTATCGCTATCATTAATAACTCCGCTTTTCATAGCTCCAGTGCTTGGAACAAAATAATAGTGATGATAAAAAAGCTTTTTGTGAAATTGAACCTTTTACTTTCCTTAAAGGGTAACATCACTGTATATATGAAATTGAGGATGTTGTTCTGTGCTTTTTCTATTTCCGGCAACTGTGATGACCAGGTCTGTTTCATAAGATTATTTGACATTATTTCCTGGTTTCCTAACCTTCTAAATGCCATCACTCACTCATGCAAGGCTCAGAATGCAGCGTTCCAGCTCTCATAATGGCAAATTATATTTGCATATCACATTGTTCTCCTTATTTAAAACTTTCCTCAATCACTTAGGTACAAAATCTTCCAGATACGTGGCTGAGCTGAAGACACCATACACTCTTTGTATGCTGTGCTGATTTGTGTTGACCAGCTACTGCTAAGATATTATAATGCCTTTGTAACAGTTGAATGATTCCTGGGAAAGTTGAATTTCAACGGCTTTCAGAAGAAGCAGATTGGACGTCAGCATTAAAAGGGGATGCTCTGGGGACTGGCAGTGGCAAAAGGGAGAAAGCAGGAGGCGAAAGGTGAGACTGAGTTTGGAGGCATGGGAAGAGCTAGTCGCTGCTTGGCTCAGGCAAGTGTGAGGATGCCCCTCTTGGGTCCTCATGATCCTGCACCCAGCTGGCCTGACTGACAGGCTGTCTAATGGGTCCTGACTGGAGAAAATCAGGCCCTGTTGAGCGGGAGCAGCCACTGGAGTCATCCCGGCCACCACCACAGGAAAGAAAATGCCAACATTCATTCCCTTGAGGTCCCTGGACAATCTTTTGCATTTCTCTCTGGAATCCCGATGGCAAAACACTAAAGCTCTGGATACCGTAAACATGACCTCCTACCAAAATGACTGGAAAAAAATGCTTTTTTCACACACATGCTTTGCTCAACAGATTGATTGTTTGGGTCTCAGCTGATTGAAAGCTTATCACTGAAAGCTTAACAGATGATCTGTTGCAGAAACTATGGGGCATCCCTTTGCTGCTGACCAACGACTAAACTCAAACACACATTACTTTGTGACTGTTTTAAACATAATAGCTAGCACTTTAACACACTTACAGTAGCTGTCACCTGGTGTGTACAGACAACACACATTCTTTCTTTTGATTGAAATCAGGGACTAAATGGACTGAAAGCTGCTGAACGGTACATTTTCCCCACCTCACCCTCTCAGGGATCATGGCCAGCATTTTGCTTTTGTCTCCCTCCACTCTTGCGGCTTCCTGTTCTGTCCTCTCTCCCTGCAGACCACACTATGGGCTCATTCTGAATGTAGTTCATCAGCTGTTTTTTTATTATCTTTATTTACATTACATTTGCTAAGCAAAATGTCCTTGTCCAGAGTGACTTACACAGTTTACATATCCTTTGCTACAGCTGGATGTTTACTGAAGCAATGCCATGCCCAAGGGTGCAAAGGAAATGCCCCACCTGGTGCAGTGGTTATGGATGTGTCCCACCCGGGACTCAAACCTGCAATATCTGGGTTACAAGTCAACCACCTGGTCCAACCAGGAAGGTGGGGCAGGAGCTCAGGCCTCTTTTTTGGGTGACTAGAGGAAACGACAAGGTTATACAATTCAAGTGGTGGCTTAGCTAATGGAATGCCAGGAAGAAGAATACTGAAGCTGCCAGATGAGGAGATCCAGTTTGGGCGTTTTATTGGGCCACCCACGTGAACACCCCCACGCTCTCAGTAAGTCCCCTCTACTCCTTTTCCTCAAAATTGTTGCCCATGGCTTATAGCTTCAGATGCCTTCAGAGCCAGCAGTTGTGCCCTGGTCTCACTCCACTGCCTCACTCCCTGAGCACAGTGCCTGGCAATGATGGGGATAATAATGGAGTGCTGTTGCTGTCATATATGCAAATGTCACAGCAGCATTCTGCGGATGGCACTCGGGGTCTCATCAGGGTCACAGTGCTAGCAGCGATCGCTTCAGTGTGCTGAGATACACTGTAGATACGCTGGCGAGACAATGCATTGGCACGGATGAATGCTGTGCTTCAGTTCTCTCTCTCTGACTCCCTCTTTCTCTCCTCCTCTCCATCTCTGCCCGTGACACTCTCCTCCTATTTTTTCTCCCCACCATCACTTTCTTATTGTACCTCTCTTTGCATCCCATTGTCTTCAGTCCTATTACTTGTCCCCACCAGATAAATATTCCTGAATACCTGCGAGTCACAAAGTCTGTTTCCAGATGCCATATATTGTGAGAATCCTGAAGGGGAGCCAATCTGTTATATTGATGTGCAGTCTGAAAAAGGCCACTTTGAGCGTCTGTACAGAAAGAGGTGTGTTTAAAGAAGTCAGGAAGGCATTGTGGAAATGCACGAGCATAAATGGCAAGCCTGACAACACAGAGCAGTTACTATAAAAAGAAGGCAGTAATTAGTGGATGTCGTCTGAGAGTGGAGAAAATTAGAAGCCCAGTGGATCATGTAATTAGGGGTAGACCAGTCTTACACATAGCACCACCATGCAGGGAACTATGGGGCCGTGAGACGATCCCAGGCTATGATGCAATCCAGATTAACTCCGCCCAATCTCAATACCGGTTTTGCCACCAAATACCACATCCTTGCAACCAAAAGGAATGTACTGTTGTCCTAACAATTAGAGGTGGGCAAATCCTCACCCAATGGGAATCTGACAGAAAATTCTATTTAAGACAGGGGAACAGGTTGAACACTTGGATTTTTAATCCACTGGTGAAAATCAAAACTCTGCCAACACATAGACCAGGAAATCACAGTGACTTCCAGGTGTTTGCCTGTATGACACTGCTGGAGAGACAGCGGAGCTCAGTATGTTGCCTGAAAACAGAGGCTGACTGTCACTCGTGGCCCGACATGGCATAGATATTCCAAACAGGCCCTAGCAGTTGAGCTCTTGTGACACACATGGCACCTCCTCCTCATCATCATCACCATTGTGCAGCTCTGCTGTGGGGGCAGGGGGACCCTCCAGCGGGGTTGCCATGCCCCCCCTCCCCCCCCCCCAACTGTCTGCAAGCAGTGCAGTCAGCCTGATTTCAGTGCCGTGGCAGCAGTTGCCGTAGCTACTGGAAGGGAGAATGCCAATTCAGACCCTTTGGAAGAAATGACATAGGGGTGAAATCTGCGCCAGGAGCTGCAATCCATTCAGCCTCTGGCTATACAGCCCAGGACAAAGGGCATAGTTATATGTTATCTGAACACCTTACTACCTGCCTCTTTTTTTCTCAGAAAATGGCCCTGGCTTTCCTTGCGTGGGTACAATGGGAAGGGAGCAGATCATCAATGTGTTAAATTATGTCTTAGTTCTCAATATACATATGCGCAAAAACATTCAGGGCAGAGGGAGGTATCATGCTGATGGGTTCTTCTCCATAGTGACTCACTCAAGGCCTGATTACCTGATTTAACTATCTCAAAATGATAAAATCTCAAAATGTCGTGACCTCAAGATAAAACCTCCAGTGATATCAAAATCCTTCGATTTTGAGATAACAAACCCCAAAAGTATTATTTTGTTGTACACTCATACCATGAGATTCCCAGGGAATGGGAATAACTAAGTGCTTTTATTTATGGCTCTCCCTTAAAAGACGGATTACTACCCTGCTTATGGAAGCGATGACATTGGTATGAGTTTATTGATTTGAATAAATAGCAGCTGAAATTGAATGGCTGTTGTTTAGTGGGAGATCTGCGACTACAACTGATCTAAGGAAGTGCAGACTGCAGGGAAAAAGGGATGAGTTTCTGAGACACAGCTGTTGGATGGACAAAACCTAAACAAATGTTTTCTTACCCACATTTATCATCCAGAGAGTTATTGTCTGTATAAATATCTTTAGCCACGTAATCACTGCGGAAAAGATGCATGCACTTTCAACATGTCAATCCCTCTAAGGTGTATTTCTTATCGGTGCAAGATTTTCTCATTGATAATGAAGATGAACACAGACAGGGGTAACTGCTGCTGTAGGTTGCCAAGAAGACACACAGATTTTATCAGCTCCTGAAATGTGAAAACCCACACCAGGTCGAGCAATAACACAACAAACACCACCCAGAGGAAAGAAAAGAAGAAAAAAAGAATTACAAGATTCCACCTCTGAGCTCAGCATGAATCACTTGTCTGAAGATGTCACACAATCAAACTTTATTTTCGGATTTTTTAACATCTCAGCAAACTTTCATGGTGTCAAAAATCGTTAACAAACAGTAAGTTCCTGTAATGATCTAATATTATCTTGGCAAAAATCTGTGTAGTCAAAACCACCTCAACCTGCGCCATCATCATTAACAGCATTATCTTCGTTGTTCTTGTTCTTCATTGTTGTTGTGTACTTATTATCATGATCTTCATCTTCTTCATTGTCTCGGCTGTCACTGTCATGAACACCTTCATCATCATCATCATCTTCTTCATCACCATTATCATCATGACAATCATCATCATTGTCATCACTACTGGTTTGCTGAAGTGAACCTCCACCATGCTACATTCCTGATGATGTATTTAACACACTCCAAGCCCTCTCCATCATGATGGTGACTTTTTGGATGGAAAATGTCACGTTCGATCCAATGTGCAGTGGCCTTTACACCTCAATAACCAACTCCCAAACACCGTGTGAAGAGAGGACACAGAAACAGGCCCTGAGACTGAGTGCATGCCACCAAGGGACTCGGGGTCAACAACTGTGAAATGGCGACCTGCGCTAGAAAAGTCCAGAACATTCCAACGACTCAGATTACTTCATCTGTGGGGAGGGAAACCTACAGCATTCCCCATTTTCACGAACGGGACAATGCAGATCATTTAATAGAAAAAAGTATCCACTGTAGAGAAATAAATGGTTTACAAACATTTCAACAACTATTCCACAGACTCTCACAGATTTTTTTTTTTACCTTCTAAGATGGAGTTTATTTTAAAACCTATCAATTTCATTGATGTTTTACCAAATGGTTAGCTTTGCAAACAAAAGTACTGTGTAGAGGGAACTTTTACTTTAATGTGTTAAAAGGTTAAACACAAAGCACTGTGTGGGAAGAACGGGTGTGGGTTCAGGTTTTGAGCTTAAGTTGATAGACCTACACTCCATAACCTGACAAACAACTTAATATAGAGGGGGGGAAAGCTTCTGCAAATTTCTATGCTTTTCTTTGAAATAATGGCAGAGAAGTAGCTGATGGAGGACAAGAAGGGGGGCCTTCTCTTTCACTGAGAGTGGAACCAGCAATGGGCATTAAAGGGAGTTCTTTCAGATTCTCACATTTTCAAGGTTTTCCGCTTACTGTGTGGAACAGCGTATGATGTCCTTGTCCATTTCAGTGAGCGGACACAAAGGACCGGAAACTACAGAGAAACCAAATGAAAAAGGTGTATTACAGAACCTCCGCAGAATATTTCAGACATGAAAACAGACAAATTTGTTGAATGTGCTAAAAATCAAATGCTATAAAGCACTTCTCCAACAAGATCTTAAAGCAAAGGTGCCAAAACCTCAGCGTATGCTGTGCCGATAAAAAATGTTCTCTTGGAACAAAGACAAACACTTTCTTCGACTTTTGTGAACTGGGGAGTTTGATATCACAATACTGTCATTTTTGTCTGGGAAAGGACACAAACAGCTTTATTTCAGGATTTTTTTTCAGGAACAGCAATTTTCCCTCAAAAGACTAAACCCAGAGATACCATACATAAAGGCTGTCCCTTTAGCATAGCTTGGACAACCCTGCCTCAGAGGTGATAACAACTACAAGAATGTTGTTAACAAAATGTGGACAGAGAACAGAATGGACATTCCTAAGCCAAGAAACAGTGCCCAGTATCTATGCTGCCACAAGTCCATGGCACAAGTCTGTTTCACTGGCTGCAGTAAACGTGTTACGGTAATGACAAATGAGTGGTCATTAGCATAAGTTTAAATGCAGTCCAAGGGAGTCTGCGGCATGCAACACTGAAGACAGGATTTTAGGAAAAGGCCTCTGGCTCACTGTATCTCGTGTGAAGTGAGGAAAATGGATTTCCCTCTAATCTGCCGGAATAAGGACTTTGATCTACAACAAACGAAATGCCAAATTACTGCTCACTATGACAACGTCCCAATATTGCAAGAGCATACTGTGTCTACATTGAGTATTTAAGAGCTGTATATAAAAGCTACTAATTAGTAATAGCTTTATAGCTAATACGGCTGTGACTGCTTGCAAAGGTAGGTTGGTTATTAGGACATTTTTCACAAGTTGCTCATTTCTATAGAAAGTCAAACCATCAGGAGAGGTAAGAATCTTAAAAAAAATGTTACATATGTACAAAAATTATATACCTCTTTCATTTCACTGTGTATATTATTAAGCAATAAAATTCAGTGCAAATAGTACTACAATTGATAATAATCTGAGGTATAGTGTCTGTTCAGTTTGGCAGCAAAGTGGCACATAGGTTATGAGAAGGTTCCTCACTGCTTTGTTTGTGTTAACTATGGGCATTATTCTGTGTTTCTTCAATAAATAATAAACCAATACTAAACACATTTTTATTGTAAAAAGGAAGCTAAGTAACTTCACTTGGATAGGGTTGCCTCTTGAACAAATATATAATTTTCTAACAATAGAAAAAGGAAACAAAAAGCAGAAAGAAAACAAATGCCAATTAAAAGTACCATATGGCTAAACTAAATTGGGAAAAGTTATTAAAAGGAAAATATAGCTCGCCTATATTGTATTTTACAACGCAAATACTTTATCAGGGACACAATCAAACATATTCTGCTGTGAGCAGGGCAACCTTCGTCTAAATACTGCGAGGTGTATAAAGACACTTTGGAGATGAGATTTTCTGCAATGTCCCGGATTCGGTAGGGATGCCGTTTTCCGCGTGTGAAACAGAGCTGCAGGCCAGCTCTTCCCGCCATCTGCCTCCTGTCGTTGGACACAAATTTACTGCAGCAAAATCTAGGCGGACCGAGAATGAAACAGCACCGATGACAACGGAACGGGTTCATTTATTGCAAGGAGAAAGGCGGTGGTGGAGGCCGTTCGTTCCGATTGCGTTTGGTTAAATATGGCTCAGTGCAAATCGTTAAGATTTATGCCTTTCCCCTTGATATAATCAGTAAGGTAATTACATAAAAAACGTACTAATCGGACCGTCCCACAGTTTCCACAGTGCATTTCGGCAGACGATACCACGCATTTACACGGCACAAAAAACACTTCACTATAGTTTGTCGATACACAATCGTGAAAATACCACTCCTAGCCATGACAAAAGTTCTCCAGACTGTTTTTGACGATGAGAACATTATTACACATAATGAAAAGTTTAAAATAGGTTTGTGCGCTCATTATTGACCACACACATAATACACATTTTAATTTTCTGTATACTGCAAATGATCTGTGATAGAGTTGTTTTTCACTGAATATGAGACCTGTTGGGTGTTTAAGTGTCCAGTGACAGTGATTAATGATTTTGGAAATGTCTGCGTTATTGGTCGATTTTTTTCTGCAAACCACCGCCTTGTTCCGGAATGAGAACCGTTTCCCAAAATTAATGCATGCCCACCCACCTGTTCATATGAATAGTCAGGCTTTGGAAACCTGCTTATGCGGGTTTGCCAGACAATCAGCTGCCTTATAAGCTGCCGCAACACGTTTGTCGTGTGTTCCTTGATTACCTTGCTGCCTAGTATTGTTTCAACGCCACTGGCGGTCGGGAATTTTTGGAAAGCTATCATGGAAAGCGTACGTGAATGTATGCATACGAAAAGCAACACTTACAGCTCCTTATAACGCTTACTGAATGAAAAATAACAATCAAAATGACCAGATGGTAATAGGTACTGGCTTCTTTTTAGGGACAAGGGGGATATTACGATATAAAATAATTGTCCGTGCTGCTACCGAAAAATATTATTGTTATTATAGTTCAAATCGTGTGCAATGC
Organism: Megalops cyprinoides; assembly: GCF_013368585.1. NCBI lineage: Eukaryota > Metazoa > Chordata > Actinopteri > Elopiformes > Megalopidae > Megalops > Megalops cyprinoides. The sequence goes on along the minus strand of NC_050595.1, from coordinate 19,759,127 downwards.
TCCAAGCTCTTCGATGAATATTGATGCTGATGAGTTCGACTTAAGCAGTGCAAATAACCCTTAACAAAGTCGATACAAAAATGTAGGTTCGAGAATGCTGTATTTTTTGCTGGTTCAATGGCGTTGAAACCTAACGAGACCATCAACATCAAATAATAATGGAGCGCTCTATGAAATTAAAAACTGGTTCTCAACGCTTTGCTTTTGCCGGTTGTGGTTAGTCTCTGTCCGAGGTTCTGAAAATGTGCTTTTTTAAGGATTCGTCACGTGACTGCGCTGCTTCGCTCAACACGCTGAGCTCGGAATTCTGTAGACTTTCACGTGAGGACGCGACAAACGACCTAGTGCACAATTCTCTCCAAGTGAACAACATCGTTAAGATTGCATAAGCCATGCTTTATTTGCTATCCGACATAACTATGACATTTGGATCTTAAAAGGGATTAATGATCATATTTCGGATGGTAGAGTCTTCTCGTTCTTTTTCGTCTATTTTATACAGACGGCAGAGTGATTGCAGCTGATGGGCATTTTTGGTCTGTAGTTCGTTGCTTATCGAGAAAGTGCACGTTGGTTTGGTGGTCTAGCGTTGGGAAGATGTAAGGATCAACAAGCTATTTTGCCCAGCGGCTTCGGAACCAAAATGCAGAAAGGAATGCGTCTCAATGATGGCCATGTCACCTACCTGGGTCTTTTGGCAAAGAAGGATGGCACGAGGCGAGGCTGTTTGAGCAAAAAGAGCTCAGACAACACAAAATGGCACACGAAGTGGTTCGCTTTGCTGCAGAACATGCTGTTTTATTTTGAGAATGATTCCAGCTCGCGGCCCTCGGGATTATACCTGTTGGAGGGTTGCGTGTGTGACCGGTCACCATCACCCAAACCCTCTCTATCAGCCAAGGAATGTTTGGAAAAACAGGTAGGAAGTTAACGACACATAGCGTATTGCATGTCAGTTGTGTGTTTGAATGTTTGGGTACCTTTAGGTGGTGGGTAATTGGGGTGTCTGGGAGGTGGTGGTGGGGGGTGTGGGGGGGAGGGGGTTAAACAACCCTAATGATAGAATAAAGCAGCATGATAAAAGGCTGACATGCATGTGGCACTGTATATCTCCTTTCATAAGAGTGTATGCTTGCATTATTTCTTGTGTGGAATGGAGGATGCATCTCGAGTGGTTCAGAAGAGAGATCGCAGGAGACCGTTGTAACTACAGTTTATCAATTTATGCACAGAGTGCTGTACATCGATGTCTTTCTATCACAAACTTGCTTCGTGTAGGCAATCTGGAATTAATGCACACGCTTTTCTCGGACTTTTTCCTTATCACCATTATCATCAGTATCTTCAAATGATACCAACGGCCAACTGGAATTTCATTCCACCCCAGTTTACACAGCGTATGATAGTATGAGCATCTGTTTAATTGATTGTTTATGTTATCGCTTTATTGGTTTCACCCGAAAAAAATTGGAAACGTATGGGGTTGTTCAGTTTTGCATGTAACACTAATCGCCAAATAATGCTGACTGTCATTACTTTGATTGTAGAATAATCTCTTTTTGGTAAAAACAAAAACAAAACAAACAAAAATGTAGTTTAATTGCACTAATGAAATTGCACAAACTAAATTGGCTATTGAAAGGGGCAAAATCCGAAATTCGACTCGCATGTTAAACGTCAAATTGTGATGATTCTTTCATTTACTTCAAGGGACAAATGAGGCTAAATAAAGCAGTTTCCGAAGTCTCAACGTCGCCATCCTGCGGAGAGCAGGTGTAGCGTCACAGTCTGTTTGACGTATTGATTAAATTCCGTTGATGTTGGTATTAATAGCATCTTACCTTGGCAACTGCGCCTGCTCGCGGTTTTCGACGGCAAGTGGCTCTTTAATGTTTGCATATGTTTAATACGATTTATGTTCAGATATTTTGTATTTTATAATATTGCATTGACTCATACAATAATATATATACTCAGTAAATGGAGAAGGGAAAGCCATTTGCGCTATCAGTGGACAAGCCCTACTTGAATTTGACAAAAGATAAGACGCAGCTTTTTTTTAAAATGCATTCTAATTAAATCACATATCACGCATTAATATTTATGCATGGCATTTCCAATATTCATAGCATACTATTAAATGTTCACACAATCACATCAACCAAAAACTCCCTAATACGCAGAAGGAACGTAACATATTAAAAGCTGGAATTTGTCGAATAAACACTTTCAACGTTGCACTGCTAAAATGATTCCTTTTTGTCCTGGCGTGTAATGTATAACGGCATAACGTGTGTCTTCAAAAGTGATCGGCCATAGGCTCTGCATCTCTGTATAAATAGATACAGTATCATGCGAGAGTCATCGCAGAGGGACGAGCAGTTTTCCCAGGGCCTGTTGGTCAGATGGTGTTATGCGTTTGTTTTGACTGTGCTTGTATCAGGTAGAGCTGAGACAGGGAACCTGGTGTCTGCAGGTGGTTCTGACAGCTCGCCCGCCTGATTGATAATGATGCGGACTCGGGGCTGCAGTTCCTGTCCTTTTAGCTGCTGCACGTAGCGCTGCGATCCAGCGCGAGACAGGACCCCACAGCCGCCAGCAGCTGTGCCCGCGCTGACACAGCTGCATGCAGCACTGCGTCGGTCTCTCTCGTGTCTATACAGTTCCACTTTCTGGATAAAGATTCTGAGAAATTCACTCCTGGGCACGGTTCCAGTGTACATATCAATAACGTCACACCCGTGCACAAAGTGCTAAACAGAATGCAACAACGTCCATTTTTGAAGGTTTCTTCATTTTAGAGGAACTACAGGACGTTACTCTGTCCTAATCACTGATGAGATCTAATCACCTGATGGGGCTTTGCTGTTTCAGTCACAGAATAAAACACAGAGTGATCCTAGAGGCATCCGTAGCTAAAAAGCCTATTTAGGAATACAAAGGGAATAGATGATTTCTGCAGATATTTTGACATGGCAAAGCTCGGGGCCCATTCCTTGAACCCGAGCATGGCTGTTTGCAAGGCTCTGTAAGGTGGGTGAGGAGCAGCTGCAGGAGGCTCCAGTATATTTCAAACACTCCTTGCTGTGGCGAGGGGCTGGTGGTCCCAGGGTGCCTCCCATTTTTGTCTCTGGGTAAAGGGGGTGGGCCCAGAAGGTCTCCGCTGCTGCTGCTATTGGGTAGCGGGGGAGGTGGGGGTGGGTGGGGGGGCATGCAGAAGGACTAGCTGCTGACGCTGTAGGTGATGTCTGTGTATGGGGGGGGGTGTAGAACTATTGATTGGTGCTAGACGGTGGGTTCCAGGGCAACAGGTGGCAGACGGTGGGGTGGGGTGGGGGGTATTTGGAGGGGGGGGGGATCAGCGTAGGTGGGCAGGGGGCGCACAGTTCACCTGGCGAGGACAAGGAGATCTCCCAGCCAACGTACCGCCCGTATGTGGGCTGGAGGGCCGTCAGCATTCTAATTAAAAGAGCATTAGAGCTGCTTCACAAGAGCAAAGGGAATAATCATTCCATCATTGATTGATTCCTTCATTTAACTGATAAACAGAATAGAGATTCCTGCTCCTCCACCCCCTCACCACCCTCCTCTCTGGAAGGGCCGTTTCCATCAAAAAGAAACTCTTTCCCTCCATTGTAACAGTGAATAATATTTTGTTTAAATAAATGAAACCCTATGCTCACTTGCAAGAAGGATAAAAAGAAAAATATGATCAAATGATCATCATTATTCATCACTGATCAGCAATGATCAACTTTACATATGACCTATATTTCTAACATAGTTATTCAATCATATTTTGAAATCTTCTTTCATGCTCTCACAAGTGAATCTGTTTTGTTTTGGTTTGTTTTGCATAAGCTTCTTGATCATGCAGTCAACTGGCCAAAAACATGTACCCTAGGTTCAATCAACATTTCATTCAATCCTAGAGTTTGCCATGCATCGTTTGAATTGTTTTTAAATACAATTTTGTTCCATTAATTTTGGTGATGGCCAAATTGCAAAACTATATTTTGCAATAAAAATTGTTGATTGGATCCAGGAGCAGGTTGCATTGGTTGAAGGTCAACACAGACCATAATAGAACATCAAAATAATACTAATTTAATATTAATATTTAATATTATTTAATATTATTATTAAGGTAACACAAAATGAAATGCATATTGATTTCCAAAAAAAAAAGAACTCTAATTTGTTCAGTTGTGCCACACTCAGACTAAGAAGCCTCGATTTTTACACCGAGTGCTACCCTTTCTCTTGCGTCCCTTGTAGCTTTTTTGGAAAAGCACACAGCATATACATGTCAGGAGACAGCGCTACACCAGGCATTAACATACCGTAGAAAGGTCAGCCACCAGAGGCAGAGCTGCTGTGCTGACAGCCTCAATTGTTCTGGCGAGAAGCAGCTGCATAAAACCGGGCCTGAAAGCAAGTCAAAATCGCTTTGTAACACAAGCGTCTGAACCGCATCCGGAATGACAGGCTCGCATGTAGCCCGCTCCGAGAAATTTGGTTCAACAGCGATTTCAGCAAATTCAGCGGCGTAACGGTGCGCATTATGCATGCGTGTTTGTGTGTGTGTGTGTGTGTGTGTGTTTGTGTGAGAGAGACAGAGATAGAGATAGAGCGAGAGAGAGAGAGAACATGTTGTGTGTAAATATAATATGCATGCCCATGTGAGAAAGAGAGTGTATGCATGTATGTATTTGTCTGTGTATGTGGCAGTGTGTTTTCTAGAAATTGTTCTATTTAAAGATCACTTGTGTTTGTGTGTTTGTGTTTGAGTGCATGTGTTAGTGTTGGTAAGAATTGTTCTGTTTAAATATTGCATACATATGTGTGTGTGTTATTGCATTTGTGTATGCATGTACTTGTGTGGGTATGTGATTGAGAAGATGTTCTGTACAAACATGGTGTGTGTGTGAGACAGAGAGAGAGGAGACATTGGTGAGCTTTGCTATAGTGCTCCATATGTTTAATGCACTGAAGCATCCCTGTTGTACCAGAACACTGCATTTCTTCCAGTAAGAGGGGGAGTCAGGTGTTCAAGTCACAAGATCAGGACACACAGTGGCCACCAGGCAGGGTGGGCTGTCACATGACCAAAGACAACCCATACACCTCAAGGTCATGTGACCACAGACATCCCATAAATCTCAAGGTTTTCTTTTCTCTCCACTCATATAATTTTGTGCACCTATCTTTTCAAGTAAGTATATACTGTTTCCTGAATGTAAATTGTAATTAAAGAACAAAAGGACCCCTTTTGTTATTTTAAGAGGGCTCCCAAGTGGCTCAGTCAGCTAGATGCTCGTTAGTCGAGGTTCGAAACTGGCCACGTCATCTGCCAGTAATGACCGGGAAGCCCCAGCAGCAGATAAAATTAGCTTCATTCCATTGGGGATAAGGGTGGGCAGGGCAGACCAGTGTAGGCTAGGGTGCCCTCGACACACCACTCTGAAAGAGGGCGCCAGCTCAGATGACAGTCACCTTACCCTGCGGTTCTGCAGTGCAGAAGTTGTCAGGGTCAGATGAGCTTAAGTAGTACAACTGGCAATTACCAAAGCTGGGAGAAGAAAGAGAGGAAAATGCCAAAAAACTGAAAGTATTGCAAAAGCTGATAATATGAGAATAAGAAACAGTAGCTGGTGAGCTTGCACCTAGAGAAAGCCTCCAAGCTTTGGTTTACGTTCCTCTTGCACAACTAAAGAGGTGTGCAAATATCCTGACCCCTGGGATTCAATCAACATTTGCCCTTAATTTTATGAATAAATTATTTAAAAATCTTACTTTGTACTAATACAGATATGATCCTTCTGAAGAAACACTTACATTTACATAGGCTTACATATATACAGCACATGCATGTATACATATATATACTGTATATATATAATGCCATTAAAACTGCTACAGACAGTGTAGGATATGAACACAGACTCTTGACTAGATGGCAGGTACTGTACCTGCCGCCTCTCACTACGCCACCAAATTTCTTGGACCGAATTGTTCCACTTTTTTTTAAATGTCCTTATTCCCCATTTAGAAACAACTACGTTCGAGTCCACGGTCGCCACGGCAACCACCATTTGCATCTGAAAAAGTGATGTGGAGAGGGCCACAGAATGCAGGCTTGCACAGCTCTGGTGCTGCGCCTCACTTATTAATTGAAATGCTATTTGAACAAAATTTGTTTTGTGCCACACGACATCTATGTGGGGGCAATGGGGTATTGAGTTATTCCCCTGAGGAGAACAGGGATGCAGTGGCTATAAGAGATTGAGTAGACAGGGGTAAACAGTAATGCCAATTGAAAAAAATAAACACTCTGGAAACACATACAACACTGTTAAATTTAAGGATTGTATTACATTTAAAGTAAAGTTGTGTCAGACAGGTATAATGGCAAATTTAAAAAAAAATCATCTTTTGCCTTCAGTTATAGCAGGAGTTGCCATTGCTTATTTCCCAAATCGTTATGTTCATGGATAATCAATTTGTCTGATACTGTATATAAGCACACTCAATTAGCAAATGAATGGAGCAGGATGTATTGGTGATCACAGCCCAGTTACTTTTACAGAGCTATGAGATGTACTCTTAAGGACTACCAGACTGGTAAGCAGATAAATGGCAAATGAAACACAGACATCATGCAATTTTACATCATGGCATTGAAAATCACATGACTAATCAGAGCAAAATACAACAACTGGGTACTGGCATCTGCCTTACCACTGTAGTGCTGGGCTGCGGGGCCCTTCTTATTTCTTAACTCATAATCATTTGATTATTCATAAATGTATTACTTCATCCGAAAAATAAACAGCTGTGAAAGAAAGCTGTTTTGTTTAGATATTGCACAATGGTTGACATTAAATGAATGCAAATTCTGATATTCAGTGAAGCTTTTGCTATGGCGTAGCTCCAGTGCTGCTGATTCAACTGCAATTAAAGTTCTACCAGCACTACCGTCATCTGAGGGCAATTTGCCTTTGAGATGATTGACAGCGATATCACATTGACACCTTGAGTTCTTGCAGGCATCACCACCTAATTTCATTGTGTTGTGGGTAGTATTATGGCACGCATTTATGAAAACAGGGTAACCAACTGAATGCGTTCGATGGTGTGATATCCAGCACATAAGCGGACTGGGTTAAGCAGACACTTAAAGCCTTTCTCTTCTTCCTTGAAAAGAGAGGAAGGGACAATGTAGTCCACAAGTGCGCAACCCCGATAGAGATAGACGGCAGACTGAATGGCTAATGAAGGTGGAGGTGGAAACGTACCAAGCAGCGAATAAAGACCAAGGCCATCTTTACAGGCACGGAGAAACATCTGCATGGCACAGATTAGAGCGGGTTTATGCTCAGCGCTGCCAAAGGATGCCAGAGGAAAGATGTTTTTAGCGCAGGCCAAAGCGGATGCAGAGAACGCCAGCGAATCGATTCGCGGTTCGGCCCGCTGTGTACATGAAAACACACAGACAGCTCCTCTGGCCTTTTACAGACACATAAATATTAGCAGGGAAAAAATGCAAACATTCTGGAAGCAGGTCTAATTTGTTTTCTTGTACGCACTTCACAAATGCGTATTTCGGCCCCTTTCGATTGCAGCCTTGTCTGTATCATGATATCGTCAGATAAGGTTGAACCGGAGGGAAGCTGATAAAGATGCATTTCCGAGAGCTGAGAGGAGAAGAGTGTTGCCGATTTATTCACATTAACCTGTTGCAGTCTGTACTCCTCGGGTAAAAGAATCAGTCATTATTCTGATTCCTTTTTACCGTACTGTTAATGGAAGATATTAGTGCTTCCGTCAGACCAGGTGCAGCAGTGTTATTGTTTGTGAAGGGGTTTGGAAGCATCTATCCCTTCATTCACTCGTCAGCTAACATAACTGTCAAATCAAATCTGAACCTTTATCAGAACATGTTTCAGTCTGTTAATTATTATTATTTATTCATTAATTTACTTGTTCAGTTATGAAAAAGCTAGTCCTTACATCACAACAGGATTCAATGCATATCACAGGAGCAATAAAAAGAAGAGCAAAGGTATAAGTCACAGTGAATCACTTCATTAACACAGTGAATGTGAATGAAGAACTGCTGAAAAACAGCACTGAAGCATGAGCATTGCATGATAATGGTAACTTTTTAGCATATACATATAGCCACACGATCATCCTTAGGACCAATATACCTGCGTCATACTTAAGTTGACATTTGAATTGTTAGCAAAATCATTTCAGCTCCATGATTTCAAGCTGTCAGCGAAGGTTCCAGTGGTTGCATAAGAGACCTCAGATATTGCGGGAGGGGTTCTGTTTCCGTGGTCTCTGGCACACATTTCCTCCACGGGCTCGTTTGTAGTGTGCAGTTTCTCCTTGAGGGGCTCGGTGAAAAAGCAGCCTTTGCAGCATTGCTGCTGAAGCTGACGGGATGATATGTTTGGTCGACTCGTTTGGAAGGTCATGAGTTGCTGGCTGTCTTTTTCTGTCACAGGTCGAATCTAACATGAACAAGAATGATGAGTGATTGCTCATTCAGTGTGTTTCATTCCCTTGTGCCGCCCTGGCCAACAGGCAACTTTTGCTGGGTTAAAAATAAATAAAAAATCAATTATAGCCCATGGTGTCTTCCACACAGCCCCCTGCTGCTACCGCACAACTTCCACCCTGCTGTGTGGTAGCCCAGCTCGGGTTTATTTCTGGTGTGTTGCTTCAAGATTTCTGTCCTATCTGGGCATAAATTAGTCACTAGTCTCACAGAGCAGACTTCTGACCCAGTCCAGAATCTTTTGGGCTACACAGTTCTGGTATGGACACACAGTGTGATAATCACAGCTATTACAAATGAATTGTTGCAGGCAGTTGTTTGCTGTTTTGTCTTATGCTGTCACAATGATTAACAGGGTGGGGGGCTGGGTGAAGCTTGGGATTAGAGATAAGGGAGGGGGATTGGGGGAGAGGGGTGAGGTTGAAATGAGGGCATGGGGCACTAGAGGGTCATGAGGTATGCTGTGGAATAAGGACCCTGCTGGGTGCTGTTCCATCTGGTGTCAGGGTAGACAAGCCCCCAGGGGTCCCTGAATCCAGACGGAACACCAGGGTGAGTCAGCTCACAGAAAGACACCAGGAAAGAGGACATCCGTTGACACCATGGAGTCACACAATCACACAGCACACACACACACACACATACTGTATATGTATGAATACACACACACGCAAGCAAAGCACAAATGGACACGCACAAAAGCATGCACACGTATACATATACACACATAACCACGTGTGCATACAGAGTTCCACACACCCAATTATAAAAACATGCAGGCATACACGTACACAATAACACACAAACAAACAGTCGTGCATGCACGCATACATTCAGAAAAAGGGGGTGCCAGGGGCCTTTTTGTGGATTTGTCTTTAGCATGGCACACAAATTACACATAGTGCCACATGATGGTTGTGATGTGCTATTGGACTGAAAGCCTTCAAAGGGCTTTACCTGAGAGGAGACATGAGCAGGCCTGCCTCAGCCCAATAAGCCAAAATTTAACATATCATATCCATTAAGGATCCCTGAAAGGGTTTACCACATGAGATAACCTCATACTGTTTTGTACGAGATTTCTGTGTTAGCCCTTCTGCCTTTAAACAATTGACCTGGGCAGAGATGGAGTGACACTGAAATAAAATCCATTAATTTCTGCACTTTGACCTTTACACGGTACAAATTTTCATTTGTAATTTAATTAATGTTGGTACCGTTTTTGGTGGTTTCTGTAGTTCTTTATGTTTTCTTTTGGTTACGTAGACATATACTAAATATACACAGAAAGACTCTCAGGCCTCCTGAGGAGAAAAATGCATGCTGATGATCAGCTCTGGTCCTCCTCCCATTGTTCCACAGGGGCGTTGCAGCGCAGAGCTACAGACGAGGATCTGTGGGAATTAAGTCTGGGAGAACGGCAGGACAGGGCTGACATAAAATGGAGCGAGGCCGGAAGTGCAGGGGCTTAGTTGCTAGGTAACAGGTAGCGTACGATTATGTAACGGTCTTCCAGCCTGTGCATCTCGTGGCTTTCCTCATGGGAGCAGAGGAATCCATAACCACCTCCTCCACCCAGCCGCTGCTCCCAGCTCTACAGCACCTCCCTTCCATGCAGAGGCTGCGCTGTTTCAGATAAAGCGTGAGAAAAAAGAGCAGTCATTTCTCTAATGCTTGTAAGCTAACGGCAACAGCCCAAGCCATCACTTGTCTATTTACAGTGAATGTCCTGATTCCATGTGAAAGCCACGGTGGAAGTGTTGGATTATAAGGGCGCATCCAAATCACAGGCTAAATACATGAGTTGCAGCAGGTTACTGTGGAAGGTGACGTGTGACTCAGCAAATCACAGGTTAGCGGTTAGCGCCTTCCACCGCTGCAGAGAGGATGAGAATGACCAGGTGGATGACCATGGCAGGGTGTGGACAGGAGAGATTAAGCTTTCAGTGCAGCTAAAAATGTGCTACATAACAGTGGCAGGTCTAAATGGGTGTGACATACTGGTCTTTGACAGTTCTGATCTTGCTGTGATGTGCAGCAGCAGGAAAGGGCCACTGCTCTGTCCCTCCCTATTGAGAACTCTGTCCTTCTGTGTGCTCCCTAGTATTACTTCACCGTCAACTTCAACCACGACAACCAGAAGGCCCTGGAGCTGCGGACGGAGGACGTGAAGGACTGCGACGAATGGGTGGCAGCAATAACACATGCCAGGTATAGTGCTGTGCCACCTCTGTCTCCGACACCTGTCTGCCAGGCCACTGCAGTTTCACAGTCATGATCCCAGGAAAAAAAAGAATAAGTGCAGTCCTACTGCAAAACAGTTAAGGTGCTGTGTTTTCTCGATAGTTATGATCACTGTCTAATGGAAACATCTTTTTCTTGCTTAAATGGCAGACAATCATCTTTTTCTTGCTTAAAAAGGGGTATGAATATATTTGAATGCAACTGTGTGTGAGGTTTCCACTTGACCAACATCATGACAGTGATTGAAACACATGACATGTTCGAAAAAGTTACTTCCAAATTTTTTAAATTGGCAAAAGTCCTGAGACGATTTGGAATGGGAGAACGTATTTATTTGAAGGTACAAAGCCAACTCCAAGGGAGTGCTCCCATCTAACCCCCATTGGGCAAGGTGAAGTGGGCAGGGAACCGTGTGAGATAGACCCCAAGGCAGTGGCCCCTTCAAGGGAGAATTATAAAGGCTTGACATGTCCAACCAAATACTTTCCCTGGGCTTTGTTTCCTCCGTGTGTCTTCTGATATATTGTCTTAAGGGATTATGTGACCTGAAATAGACTATTCAGTGTACCCTGTTAAAGTGACCCATGGGCATCAATAAAGGTCAAAGGGCCCATTATTCAGGCACACTGCAGCAGTAATCAATCTGTCTCTGACATCACCAGAGAGGAGAATGGGAGCCTCAAGCACTCTCAGGGAATGTATCTCAGTAACCAATCCCCACAGAGAGGAAGATCTGAGATATGCTTCCATCTCATCAGCAGCACTGGTAAACATTAGCCGCACGCTAAAGGGCAGGGCTGGATGACATGGGGGCTCACAGCAATTCTCACGTTCGTAATGTTTGACGAGGAGGAGAGAGGTGCCTCCTGCTCATTAACAGGAATTAACCCCAGTCCAGCTTTGGGAACTCGGGAGTTATGAGCCATTTCCTCGGAGTTTACAACAAATAACAGTGCAAGCAAACAAAAAAGGGTGAACATGGAGCACAGAGTCTTATCAAGCACCCGAAACCATCAAGGAGTAAAGACAGCATTCGTCGATGTCTTTGCTCAGAGGCTCCTTGTATCTTCTGATCTTTTATATTTTGTCATTTTCCTCTAGTGTGACCTACAGAAGTAAGAATACAAAGGGCATCCAATAAAGTTGAAGAAACAAGGGAACATACTGAACACAACAAATAACATCTGACCATATCTCAACCCCTCTCGCAGCACAGGTGGTAACTAGTGTTACTGCAAATACATAAGTGCTACAGTAATTAATTAATTAGTGCGATCATTATTTTTAGATTTGTACTCTAAATTAATCTCATATGTTATTATCTTATACATCTTGTTGTATCCGTGAGTAATTCATGAAAATATATGATTAATAAATATTATTATCTGGCAAAAAAAAATGTCTACATACCTACTTTATGGAGGTACATTAATTTGGTTAAGACAACCTTTCAAATCTATTAATAACTGTCCAAAATCATTCTCAGATATTGTAAAAAAACTACAAAACAGGTATACACACACACACACACACACAGATCCAGGAGTCCAGAGTCTCTAGAAGTGGCTGCTCCTTGGTGGTCATTCTCTCACTGCACCTTCAGTAGTCATGAGTAAAGTGAATTCACACAAAAGGGCTTCACATATCCTCAGTAAGGCTCTCCGCAATAACTGCTTGTATTCAATCTCCTGTTGAATAGAAAGAACTACACTACCTTCTTGTAAATTCAGTCTTGCAGAATAAAAAGCATCAGATGTTAATCTGCACATTTGCTTGTTCAGAGCACTTCCTGTGATGTTCCCCATTCTAAAAGAGCAGGCTGTTAGGGTATCAGCGCCTCCTCTATCACTGCTATAACTGTGGTTAAACCAGGGCAACAAGGTAATATTGTGATAAGGTGCTACAGTGTGTGTGTGTGTGTGTGTGTGTGTGTGTGTGTGTGTGTGTGTGTTTGTGTGTGTGTGTTTGTATGTGTGTTTGCACCTGTGTACATGATTGTGTGCATGTATGTGTGTCCAGTTACAGGAACCTGGCCACGGAACACGAGACCCTCATGCAGAAGTATCTCCACCTCCTCCAAATCGTGGAGACAGAGAAAACAGTTGCTAAGCAACTTCGACAACAGATTGAGGATGGGGAAATAGAGATTGAGCGCCTAAAATCGGAGGTAACTTGCAATTCTCCTTTATTGGTTATATATTCTCTCAATCTCCAATATCGACTAGAAAGCTCATTCAGTTCACAGCTGTCTCAGCTTTTTTATAACCAGAAAGACAAAATTTCAATAAAATATTGGTTAGGGAAAATGTGGAATTATTTTAGAACAAATGGGAGGAAACTCGGGACTGAGCAGGGTTCTCTGTAATATAAAATCTCTCCAGCAGCTTTATTTTCCCCCGATGTATTCTTTAAAAAAACAGATCAAATAGTCATTTCTCTTTAATGTGCAAATGAAATGATGGTCTGAATATACATGAATCAGACTCCATTGTACCTGCTGCAGCCTCTCTCTACAGCATGGTAATAAACTCTTTCAGTCAATACAAAGTAAATAGGGACACTTACCCATCAGGCACTGCCCGGCTGATCCAAGCTCTTTTTATAGCATCACAGAGGCGCATTTGGTTTTGCAAGTGATTTAAATCTTACTTTCTCATGTGTGCATACTGAGCAATACATTGCATATTCTCTTTTATAACCTTTTCATTTTGGCAAAACAAATATATAGTGACAACAATGTCACATCAGTAAACTAATTTATTTTGTCGGTTAGGCCTCTGTTCAGTCAGGCAACATCGCAGTTTCTCCTGTGCTTTCAGTAATAAATTCAAGAAAATGTTTGTTATTGCTTTTCTTATGCAACATTTTGAGTTTGGTAGCTGAAATTAATAAGATGTCATGTCAGAAAGCAAAAAAAGTTAAGTCTTGCCTTAAATTGTTACAGAAAGCTAAGACCAAAGTCATTAGATTAAAGTAGATAAGAGACTTGCTTGATAAATAACCGAACGTTAGGAGGTCAGTCTGGGAGGGGAAGGAGTCTAGCCAGGAAGAAGGACGTGTTGATATGATGGTTTCATGGTTCCCTGTGCCAGATTGCAGGACTGCTGAAAGACAATGAGAAGATCCAGTCCAACCCGACGGTGCCACCCAGCGAAGATGACTCAGAAATCAAGAAGATTAAAAAAGTAAGCAGAGGCCTCTATTGTTTTGCATATGGCCTTGTTGCTTTAGACTGAGTGGCTACAATGGTTGAGGGTTTGCAGCCCAAACGGAAAACACTTGAAAAAAGCATAAGCACATATAAAAATATTTCCCAAAATATTTTCCATGCTTTCCCGGAGAAAAACGGTGGTCAGCCCTAATGGGTATCGCTTCATGTGGTCTGCCCAGTGGCAATGCGAGAGTAAGGTTTCACAACCCCCAAAGATTGTGAAACTCTCGTGTTTTCAAAAAGGCAACATTCTGAACCAATCAAGTCTTTTGATTGGTTCACAGTAGTGACTGATAGCATGTTGTAGTACCACCCATTTATGGGTTCACAAAGCCTCATTCACTGGTCCAGTTTTTATAGGATCTATTATTTGTGCGTCTGAAAGCTTTCCAACACAGGTTCAGTGGAGTTCACTAGTGTGAAAAAACTACATAAGGAGCCATCACCCTGTAGAGAAAGACAGTGATCAGATTGTTTGACTTTGGACCTTGGTCCAGTGCATTATATGTATCTACTGGTGTTCTGCAGGAATGGCAGGGGTCGCAGTCCACAGACTACAGCACACTAGCCCTGTTACATTGGTGCCATGACCTGGATAATGAGACTGATGGCTATCAGTGAGCTGAGGTTGCTGTGGAGGTTTAGAGGAGAGAGTGCAGTGGGAGCAAGCACATGATCTATAGCAGGAAGAACAATATGATTAATTACCTTGACTGGGGACCTTAGTCTGTACCTTAGTGAGTTGATTGTATCCCTTGGTGTGGCATAAGGACACAACCTGTGGTAGATGTTAGACCCCCAGTTACACCTGTGTACGAGGGCCTTCTCCCTGATTGGATGGCAGGTGCAGAGCTTCCTGCGAGGCTGGATGTGCCGCAGGAAGTGGAAGACCATCATCCAGGACTACATCCGCTCGCCGCACGCGGAGAGCATGCGCAAACGCAACCAGGTGGTGTTCAGCATGCTGGAGGCGGAGGCCGAGTACGTGCAGCAGCTGCACATCCTGGTCAACAACTTTCTGCGGCCGCTGCGCATGGCTGCCAGCTCCAAGAAGCCTCCCATCACCCACGACGACGTCAGCAGCATATTTCTCAATAGGTACAGATTTCTGCTGTAGAAGCTGACCTTGCACAGATGCACACAGGCACGAATGCACACACAAATGCCTATTTAAACAGTGCATGTTCTTTTGTGTACACACGCACATACACTTACACAAAATGTCCCACGCATGATTCAACAGAACAACCCTTTTGAACACCTGTTGAAAGGGACTACACACTGATGGTTCATTGACTTTATTCTGCAGTGAAACCATCATGTTCCTGCACCAGATATTCTACCAGGGGCTAAAGGCGAGGATAGCGAGCTGGCCAACGCTAGTGCTGGGTAAGAGCATTCACTCTGTACACCCCTGCCCCACTGGGGCCAGCAGGGGGCGCTGTCTTTGATGCGGGGGTTCCTATTCCTGCAGATGACAGGGATCATGGGGCATAAAAAAACTACAGGATCACAGAAGATCAGTCAGCATCCTGCCCTTTTCAAGCTGGGGAGCAGGATCGAACAACAGAGATCTGTGTCCCAAAGGACTCATGTGGTTTCTCAATAATTAAACCGTTCACAGTTACATCCGCAGTTCTCTGAAAAGGTCTCTTAACATCCAATAGGCACCTGTTTTCCAATATTTATTTGTTAGTCAACAGATTTGAAATTCCAATTTGTACAGCGAACCCAGGGATTACAGGTTTATAGATTATTTTTCACCTTTGTCGCTCCCCCTTTTGATGACCAGCATGAATTGCTCTTATCTCTGCAGCTGACCTCTTTGACATCCTGCTGCCAATGCTGAACATCTACCAGGAGTTTGTGCGAAACCACCAGTACAGCCTCCAGATCCTAGCCCATTGCAAGCAAAATCGAGATTTCGACAAGCTGCTGAAGCAGTACGAGGCCAAGCCAGACTGTGAAGAGCGGACCCTGGAGACCTTTCTCACCTACCCCATGTTCCAGGTGAGTGCCCACCCCCACGTAGTTCCCTTCTCACACACTCACACACACACTACCCAGGCACTTCCCAAACACGCCTACCACACTCCACACACTCTCCCCTTTACCTGTCCACTCCCCACCACACTCCCTAAAACACTGCATACTGGTCACACCCACAAACCTCCCCTCAGACCTACCAAGATACCCTACCACACAGTCCTCACATATTCTCCTCACACTTCTCACAATCGTGCACACTTCCACACTCCCTTGCAATCTCTGCATGCTCCCAACACACTCCCAACACACCACACACCCATGCCTCACACATTCCTCACACACTCCCCCATGGCTCCCATGTCTGCCCTCCATTGAGAGTAGAGCTTCATTTCACATAATTGCATCTTCACTCTCACACCAATATGTTCTCATGTGCGGATGCATCGGTTATACTGCATTTTATGTCTTCAGCATTTCATTTACCAGTCATTACCGTGATTACATTTTGCTCTTCTGTGTGATTTCATCTGATTACACATTTCTGTTCATTAACCAGTATTCTAATACAAGTATATGTGCTCGTCCAATTACAGAAAGTGCATTAGCCAAGGCCCTGTAGGTATGTCCACAATGTTTGTGTGTGTGTGTGTGTGTGTGTTATTGGGTCAGCTGTGGACAAATTGGCTCAACAGCAGCCTTCACTGTATGGACAGTCCCCTGCTGATCAGCGCGTGCTTTAAACTCTAAGTGCACTTCAGAGCTTACCTCTCCTCCTTGTATTTCTCCTCTGTTCCTGGCCTGTCAGCACCGCCACAGCCCTGACTGAGACAGCAGCTTTACCTCCGACTACCACACTGACCTACTATATCAGCGATTTATTTAATATCGCTGAATTTCTCTCCATCGTCTCATTTTCATAACCACTTACCCCAGTGGTTCAGAGGTACGCTGTTGTATAATGTCTTTATTTGGCGAGGCAAGCAGTTTCAGTGCAGTCCACAAGGGCTTGCTTTGACGCTTTATGCTCTGCTGTGCAGGTAATAATTTGGTGCTGATGGTGCTGTATCCATCCTGAATGTGTGTAGCGCCCCTCTGTGGGTTTTGGGGGTACTGCCAGGACCCTGTGTCACCCTTTGTCCACTGTGCTTTCCTCCTGCGCAGATCCCACGCTACATCTTGACCCTCCACGAGCTGCTCGCCCACACACCCCATGAGCATGTGGAAAGGAACAGCCTGGACTACGCCAAGTCCAAACTGGAGGAGCTGTCCAGGTAAGCCCGGCCCCCATGCCCCCATCCCTCCTTCCCTCCCTTAACCAATGAGAGAGTATGACCTGGCTGCCCCTTTTGCTGTGCCCGCATGTTCTCTGACCCTGAGCTGTTTTGGCCCAGGATCATGCATGACGAGGTCAGCGAGACGGAGAATATCAGGAAGAACCTGGCCATCGAGCGCATGATTGTGGAAGGGTGCGAGGTTCTGCTGGACACCAGCCAGACATTCGTCAGACAAGGTAAACCCATTTGCCCTGTATCTACCATCAAACAGGTGTCAGAGACTATAAATAAAACACACAAATAGTGAGAGTGGATTTTCAGTCCTCGTCCTTTTCTCATAAGTCATCTGCCTGTCAGCTCAAACATCATGCTCTCCATCCACATAGCTCCCAATCTAGAAGTCATGGGGGAATGACTTAACCAAACAAGCCAGTGGAAAGCATGGAATTGAAACTCCAAAGTGTCCGTTTCAAAGTGCTACTGGAAAGTTACAAGGAAATCGAAATCATGACACTAGGACAGCAAATGTCACCACCCACCCCCTGCCATGTTTTTACATTCTTTTCACAACAGAAAAATAGAAGAATCAAACAGAAAAGTCACTTAACTTCCCAAAAGCCCCTGTTCAGGTTAGTTGGGCAGGTGTAGTGGAGGGGGAAAGGTGTTTCTTCATTGTCAGTGCTGCCTGGCAGATCTCATTTCAACTGCTTCAAACACACACCCTCTGCTCCTCCATCCTCCATCTCCCCTGTCTCCCCCTTTACCTCTTCCCTTCTCTTCCCGCCAGGATCTCTCATCCAGGTCCCGATGAGCGAGAAGGGCAAGATAACACGCGGCCGGCTCGGCTCACTGTCCCTGAAGAAGGAGGGAGAGAGGCAGTGCTTCCTCTTCTCCAAGCACCTGATCATCTGCACCAGAGGCTCAGGGGGCAAGCTGCACCTCACCAAGGTGGGGACCCCAAACCAAACCCGCCGAGCAACCACTCACTGCATCTCGCACAACAGCTCGCGCTATGAGTCACACCCGTCTCCAACCTCACGCTCCACGCCTTCGGATAAAGGGCGCGATGTTGCTCCAGAGGTGTAATAATGTTCTCACGCATCCTGAGATAACGCTTCACAGCCAATACCCATTAGGATTGTTCATAATTTTCCTCAGCGTAAAGGGGCTTGGCTTTTAGAATATTCTCGGGAAGGGAATCATTTTGATCACTTGTTCGTGCAAATTCAGACAGCGCCTGTAGTGTGTTGCACGTCAGTTGGCAGTGATGATTGAACATTAAGGATATCCTGTATTTTTCTCTGAGCCGTCAAGACAACTAATGTCAGCAATCCAGATAATGTCCATTTGGAAGATATTTTTATCACTGATTTAGTACTCTATCAATATTAACATCCTCTTTGCCTCCCCTGTGTGTGGCCCAGAATGGGGTTGTCTCACTCATTGACTGCACATTAATGGAGGAACCAGAGGGGACAGACGAGGAGTGTATGTATAACAGAATTTCAGTTCCTTTTTTATGAATAGAAATGGCTCTATACATACAGAATGTGATTTCCAGGTTGTTAGATTGCACCTGTTTGTTTAATTAGCTCCTCATGCTGAAGTCATAAAATATAATGTCATAAACCTTCATAAAAAAAGCCATCTTGAAATCTTGCTTGTTCTCCACTGAAGCAAAATCTGACAAGAGCGGACAGGACATGGAGCACCTGGACTTTAAGGTTGTGGTGGAGCCGAAAGACAGCCAGTCCTTCACCATCATCCTGGTGGCGTCGTCGCGGCAGGAAAAGTCGGCTTGGACGAGCGACATCAGCCAGGCACGTTTGCACGCCGTGCCTCTCGCCCCGGAACGCGCCGTGCCCCTCGCCCCGGAACACGCCGTGCCAGCCGGCAAATCCTGGCCTTGTCTCACGCAGAGAGACAGCATTTGTGTTCACACTCTGCCTGTCTCTCCCTTGCTTTCACAGTGCATAGACAACATCCGCTGCAATGGCCTGATGATGAATGCCTTTGAGGAAAACTCCAAAGTCACAGTGCCACAGATGATCAAGTAAGTCCTGTGCATATACACTGCAGCGCTGACAGGACTGTATGGCTACATTACGTAATCTTAGGCAGAGCAGATCACATGGCTTACATTTTTAATGTACAGGATTATCCATTTATGCAGCTGGATATCTGCTGAAACATTTGACATTAATACTTAGTTCAAGGATACAGTTTCAGTGGAGAGCCTAATATCCAAAACTTCAACTCCAATGGCTTCACGCCCCATTTCTTAACCACCAGGCCGTGCAGCTGTTGTGACATAGAACTGACTGCTAACTAAAGCCACGCCCATCCATCTGTGTGTGCAAATGTGCGTGTGTGTGTGTCTGTGTGTATGTGTGCATGTGTGCATGTGTGCATATGTGTGGCTCTGTGTGTGTGTGTGCATTTGTGTGTCTGTGTGTGTGTGTGTGCATATGTGTGTGTATGTGTGTGTGTGTGTGTGTCTGTGTGTATGTGTGCATGTGTGCATATGTGTGGCTCTGTGTGCATGTGTGCATATGTGTGGCTCTGTGTGTGTGTGCATTTGTGTGTCTGTGTGTGTGTGTGCACGTGTGTGTGTGTGTGTGTGTGTGTGTGTGTGTGTGTGTGTGTGTGTGTGCACGCGTGCATGTATATGTGCTGTGAGCAGGTCGGACGCCAGCCTGTACTGCGATGACGTGGACATCCGCTTCAGCAAGATGATGAACTCGTGCAAAGTGCTGCAGATCCGCTACGCCAGCGTGGAGCGTCTGCTGGAGCGGCTGACCGACCTCCGCTTCCTGTCCATCGACTTCCTCAACACCTTCCTGCACTCCTACAGGGTGTTCACCAGCGCCGACGTGGTGCTGGACAAACTCATCACCATCTACAAGAAGCCCATCAGCGCCATCCCGGCCCGGTGAGTCCGCCCCCGCCGGTTCTCCTCTGGTCCTCCACATTCCCATCAGCCCTCTGGTGTAATACTGACTCCCCAACAGCAGCTCGCTTGAAGGTCCAGAAAATGCATTTCTGGCTTTTTTATGTGCAAGAATGAGCAGTATTATGCAGGGAAGAGTAAGTTATTTGGCTTGGAGTCTGATGGTGGGAATCCTACCCGACCATGTGGACATGCTTGATCCTCCTTAGATGGCAAGAAAGAGGAGAGAGAGGGACGGGAGTGGAGAAGGGAAAGAGGAGGGACACCAAAAACCACAAACGCAGGACAGAACAGAGACATGCAGGATCTGCACAAGGATTTGTGTAGCCAAGGAAACAAGGTGTTGTCAGTTTCAAGTGATTAGCTGGGGACTCTCTGGGATCTGGTCTTCCGAATCTTTGTTTTGAAATACTGCAGTAAAAAATGGCCGTCCGCAGCTCTGTGTGGATGGCACTATTCTGTCAGGACTCTGTCAGGATTGTCAGGAGAGTGAGCTAGTTTTGTACAAGTGTCACCCCTCTGCAGCGTGGCACCATACCATGGCATTGTTACTCTACAATAGATCCCTCTGCCGTGAAGGCTGTTTGCAGTGTTGCACTATTATTGCCTGAAAAGTGCAGACCACCTCTTCACAGGAGAGACTGTCATCAGCGACAAACAGTTGAATAGTTGAAACATGGGGAGTTTTTCAATTGCTTGATATGCAGAAAGGTGAACGTTGATGGGGTTTGGTCGTATGGACGCTGAGGCCGATGAAAATCTGTATTGACGGTCATTGCACCTCCTCGTGCAGACTCCCTATTGCTCGTAACACATTCCCGTGATCACGTTTTCACAGTATAGGGAAAAAGCATCACACCTCTCTCCGTCGTGTTTCCAGCAAGTGACAAATGAGTGAAGGGTGAGGAGGAGAGGGGAGGTGTGGGTGTGGAGGGTGTGTGCATGTGTGTGCGTATGTGTATGCCAGTGTGTGTTTGTGCATGTGTGTATACCTGTGTGTGTGCATTTTTGTGTAAGTTTGTGTCATGTCAAAAGTGGCATTCAAAGACAGAGAATGTTCAGAGAGAGAGAGAGAGGGTGTGTGTGTATGTGTGTGTGTGAGAAAGGGTAAGAGCATGCACAGTATCCATGTCCCACTGAGATGGCGGCAATTCAGACGCCAGACTCCTCTCTGGCCCAACCAGGGCTCGCTCTCTCTCTCTCCATCTCTCGACGCGCCGTCGCCACGGCAACCGGCCGCTGTGCTGCAGGGGCCCCACCCTCTGCCCGGGCCGCGCTGCGTTAAATATTTATGCCGGCGCTTTGCATCCCCGACCCCTCCTGTAATCCAGGCCTGGATGCCGAGAGGGAGACGCCTGCCAGCCCACACTCTGCAGGAACCCCCCGACCCCCCTCCCCCCAAAACATACTCACCCCCGCACGCTCCTTTGGAACCCGCTCCCACGGGCCACACGTCCCCGTTTGCCTCCTCCGTTCGCCTGCCGTTGGCAAGCACCATCGCCACCCGCACTGTCACTCGACGGGCTATTTATAGGCGCGTGGGGAGGGGGGGTGCTTTCTCTGTGTGGGAGAGGTTTCCTGCAGCCTTTTTTCCCAAATAAAAGTATGGAGACTTCGAGTCTCAGAGTCATTATGGTTCCTGTTTATTTTGTATGTCATTGCTGATTGCTGTTGTGATGTGATCCAGATCATAAAAACAAAAATCTGTGCTCGAGGCAAAATGTCCCTGGCATGAGCTTTCCTGATGTATGTTTATTTTTTTTTACATTTTACTTGGTAAGCTGCAAAACTTTCAACGATACATAGTACCATAGTTGGGTGCTTTTAAAAAGGGGGCGCTGTCTGTCTCACTCCCAGATCCCTGGAGCTGTTCTTTGCCAGCAGCCAGAACAACAAACTCCTGTATGGGGAGCCCCCCAAGTCACCCCGGGCCAGCCGCAAATTCTCATCCCCGCCCCCACTCTCCATCACCAAGTCCTCATCCCCGAACCGCCGACGCAAGCTCTCTCTCAACATCCCCATCATCACGGGGGGCAAGGCCCTGGACCTGGCCGCTCTCGGCTGCTCCCCCAACGGCTATGCAACCATGTACTCCACCATGTCCCCCTTCAGCAAGACCACGCTGGACATCAACAAGCTCTACGTGTCCAGTACCATGGCCAACAAGATCCCTGACGAGGCTGAGAGCAAGACGGACAGGCCGGAGGAGGCCTCGCAGTGTAAGCAAGGTCAGAGTCACAGCACCCTCTATATGTGTGGAAGACTACTGAAGAGGTAGCGACTGGGTCTGAACAGAAGGCTAGAAAATGTGTGGGACCAGAGTAAAGGAGACCAGTGCTACTCAATTTATTTATTGTTTGAATGATGTGTGTATGTTGAGTTGGTGATATTTGGTGGATTGGTGTATCAGAACTACAATTTTGTGACGTTCACGGTTTGACTGTCTTGAATGTTGTCTAGACATGTCAGTGAGAGAGGAGTGTGACAACGACCAAACCCAGAGCGACGAGGCCGAGACAGAGACATCGCCCACCAAGTCTCCCACCACCCCGAAAAATGTCAAATGCAAAAACTCTTCAGGTAGGCCAGGTCAAGGAGCTAATTATTACTGCTCAGCAACACAAATTGAAAAAACTGGATCATAAATCAACACACTGAGAATTGAGAATGCAGACATTTTTCATTAGCCTTAACACACAGGAACAACAGAGCTGTTGGAAAAGATAATGACTTATTACCCTTGGTTAAGGGCTCTGCATTTGGATATTGTACCTCTGACAGTGTGGCAGTTTGTCTCTACATATGAAAGGGGTGTAGTAACACCCTTTCACCACTAGGATCAGAGAGATTTGAGTCTGGTTTTGGAACTTCTTGCTTATTATCTAGTTTCTGATCCACGGTCGGACCACGTTATGAGGTCCATTGCGCACTGCGTGAGGGTACATGTATTGTGTGCGGTCTCCCCCGGCGGAGCTCAAAAATAACAGCGCGGAAACGCGCTCAGCCGGTACGCGGACAAGGAACCCCAAGACAATCGCAGTGGATGCAAATCTCCCCCGCTCTGCGTCAAAGGGAACGCCTGGGCTGTGTGTGAGTAGGTGGTAGGAAAGCTTGTACCTTAGCAACCATCTGTGTGCTTCTCCGCCGCCCCCGGTGGCAGGCGTGTTCGTGCGCCGCTGCCGCTGCCACCGCGCGGTCCTCCGTCTCCCGTTTCTGCCGAGTTCAGCACAGCACAACCACACAGTCTCATCATCGCAGGTGCACAGGCTAATTAGTCCACCCCAATCAGCCCTGTGACCTTCTCTTTTTCAGCCATCAGGTGTAATGCTTTCTCTTTAACTGTGTGCAATAAATATTAAGATGAACCATTTACAATGTCCTCTGGTATGGGAATGTAATCTTATCCGTGCAGAGGAAGCTGGGCAGTGAGCTTTACATGCGTTGTGAGGGAAAGCTAATCATGTACGCCACCATTGTATTACTGGTTAATGTTTCGGTAGAAACTGAAATTGATAACCATATTTGGTCATGACAGTAAAAGATGCAGGTAATGTCTGCCCAATGCCCAGCAAGAATTACATGTGTATTATATATAGCAGGGAGACTGAGAGTGTGTTGTCTTGTGCTGCCCTCTGCTGGAAGCACATGTAAATACAAAATCAATTGTGACTCTTCCACCTCCTCAAGACAAAGATTTTAAGGCTAACATTGTAAAATTTCTAGTGTGTGTCATATGATGGCTTAGTGTTAAGAAGTGTTTGCGTATCACTGCTTTGAATAGAAAGTCTCTTGATAGATTCCATGAAAGATTTTAAGGGGCCTGTAAAATCTCCTCTGTCCTCTGAATCTGTTCATAGACAGAAGCTTTCCCGCTGTCTCTCTCCCCAGAGTTCTCCCTCTTCTCCTATAACAACGGCATGGTGGTGTCCTCCTGCCGGGAGCTTGACAACACCCGCAGCGCCCTTTCCGCCGCCTCCGCCTTCGCCATCGCCACGGCGGGCGCTAACGAGGGCACGCCCACCAAGGAGAAGTACCGCCGCATGTCGTTAGCCAGCACGGGTGAGCCAGTGAGAGGACACGCCCCGAACCGCTCGCACATACATGACAACTGTGAGTGTGCTAACACGGTGCCCACAGCCCTTGAAAGGCCTTAAAATACATTCACCCACAGAGAAGTCATGGAAAATGTCATACTGTCTATAAAAAGTAAAGGAGAATTGCACAAATCTAGAAAAAACTGTTAATTGTTACTTGTTTTTATTCACAGTGAGCCAAATATGTCCATCCCTCCTGCTAACTTACTAGCTCAATTTCATTTACTATAAAGTCAAGCAATGTAAGTGACCTGAGACTTGGCAGATCTAATGAGTTTCAGTAACTATAGTCATACGGTCATGGTTTTTCTTTTGTTAGTCTTCACACGAATGAAAATAAAAACATGGTTTTGAATGAATTATTTTCCAGTGATTTCCTCTGTTTTTAATATTGCTTTTAAACATAACCCATTGGAAATGCCTTTGGTCTTGAGCAGTGATATGTGGTGTATTGTGTGCATATTGCCAGTTTGAGTGACAGATGTCTTTTTTGGCTGTTCCCAGGGTTTCCCACAGACCAGAGGAATGGGGACAAAGAGTTCATCATCCGCAGAGCTGCGACTAACAGAGTCCTGAACGTCCTGCGGCACTGGGTGTCCAAGCACTCCCAGGTACTCCGCAACCTCCTGCTCACCCAGAGATCATTTATCACCTGGGAGATGACACACTATGCCCTCATTCCTGACCTACGTAATGCGTCCTTATCACTGTTTAACATTGTGGACATCCAACAAAAGTAATGCAGCATGTAGCAACAGTCATTTACATGTGAAACAGAGACTCCACCATCTTGGTGTCATATAGTGTCTTTGGTAGTCCTGTGCACTTGGGTTTATGATTCAGTATGATAGTGACCCTGCTGACATGTTGACTGCAGGACTTTGAGAGCAACACTGACCTGAAGATGAAGGTGATCAGTTTCCTGGAGGAGGTGATCCACGACCCTGAGCTCCTGACTCAGGAGAGAAAAGCAGCCGCAAACATCATCAGGTAGAGACACCTGAGATACAGCATAACCGGGGCCAGACTTGCTGATGGCTGACAGCGGCCTCGGCCACTGAAAGGCCTGTCCCTGTGATACCTCTGAGATACCTCTGGTTTATGCTGTTCACTAGCACTCTGATTACAAGATATACTGTGGGCAGATGTTTTAAAGCATGATAAATATCTGTGCAGCATCTGGGCTTGGTGACTGAAGCTTGTAATTCTGTATATTTAAAGTCCCTGTTCCATCAAAAGCCTCATGGTATGTTGTTTGTATGTCTGAGGACCTGAGGACAAGGGTGATTTTAACACATTTGCGTATATCCATTATCATTTAGTAGTTTTATTTAATTGACTGCAGCATAACTAAAATATAAGGCAATAGTTACATAAGGGGGAAAAACACCACCTTACAGTAGAATGGAACTCCTTTCCAATCACGACTATTGACATTCTGGCAAATCTGTAAGGACAGGACAGAGTTAGGCTAACTAGCGTGTCTGAACACTGTCTGAACACAGTAGATCCCTAAGTGGGACCCTGCAGGTGTGAGTGTTCTGTGGCTGCATTCTCTCCACAGAACCCTGACACAGGAGGACCCGGGCGACAATCAGATCACCCTGGAAGAGGTGAAACAGCTGGTGAGTAGGACAAGCTGGAGGGGTCCGCTCAATGCCCGTCCATTAAACTCTCCTTCTGCATGGAGGCAGTAGCACCTTTAGCATGGCGTCATTTCTGCCATACTCTGAAGCTACATTGTCATGATGGAAAAGCAATTGGCAATAGATATGGAGCATGTTGACACAGGGTGTGTCTTGTGTGTGTGTGTGTATGTTTGTGTGTGTGTGTCTGCTGGGTGTCCAACAGGCGGAGGGTGGGAAGGCAGAACCATTTGAGTCCCACTCCGCGCTGGAGATTGCAGAGCAGCTGACCCTTCTGGACCACCTGGTGTTCAAAGTCATCCCTTACGAGTGAGTGTGAGACCGACAGGCAAACAGGCAGGCAGACAGACAGACATCTTAAGAGTGTGTAGGTGATGTAGTCAATCAGTCCAATTCCTTATGCATGTGTGGGTGAGACAGACAGACATGTGCATTATGGGTGAGTGGGAGAGACAGACAGACAGACACATTCCTTATGAATAAGTGAGTGAAACAGACAGACAAACATACAGATAGCTATGAGTGAGCAAGGGAGGTAAACAAACAGACAGACAAATTACAAGACCCCTATGAGACAGCGGGGGAGGGAGAGTGGATCAAAAAAGCAGACCGGCAAACACATTGGCAATTCCTCTCTAATTAGCTTGTGCACCTGTGGTGACGTTTTAGAGTTGGGTATAATAGGTTGCTATCATAACAGCCCCATTTCCCTGAAGAAGGCAGTGTGCCGGAACATTTGATCTTAAGCCTCATCTTTAGTGAAAAACATGGAGCATGGATCTTTCATGAATGTAGTCACGTCCACTACAATGTGTTTTCAAAAAGTGATGATATGCGAGCAAGTCAAAGCCTTGGTTAGAGTAACAGATTCTGAATGAGCTGTGATTGATCATTATTAACTTCCACATTAACTTCCAAGCATTACCCTGTTTTCCACAGGGAGTTCTTTGGTCAGGGCTGGATGAAGAATGACAAGAATGAGAAGACCCCTTACATAATGAAAACAACCAAGCATTTCAATGATGTAAGTACCAAGGCACTACCTGGCAGGCCCAGTTATACAGGCGAAGCTGGGGTTGACTAGGCCACCTCAGGTTTCACCTAGCCTCATCAAGCATTTAAACCCATGGCAACCACAGCTGGTAGTTTGGCTCTACTAATATGCTAGCTGCCTCTCCTAATTAAAGGAGCTGGAGCTGGCTCTGTTGGCTGGCACTAACCCAGAGGCTCTTAAAATATATGAATGAACTTGGTTGCACTTGGTTGCAGCCAGTGCTTTGGCCAGCTGCAGGGCTTATCCGGTGCTAGTGAGAATGGGGCAGCATTGTAACCCCTTTTAATGAGTGAGCCTGATTAAAAGATTTGTGTCACTTTAGCTTGGCAGTTCAATCGCTGTGGGAAGTGTCATGTGGCAGAAGAATCCTGGAAGTGTTTCTGGGAAGTGCCTTGAGCGTGATATGGAGAGAGAGAAATCTGTTTGGTGTCAACATTGCCGGTGACTTTTGACTGTGTTTGGCTGCAACCGGAGGATATAATCGTAGAAATTACAGTGTGCCTCCCTCAATTCAATTTACTTCAATTCAGTTCAATTCCGTTCACTTCAATTCAATTCAACAGACTTTATTAAGGTTATTTAAGATATTTCAAGAGCTGACAATCGAATACACTTGTAGACAATTCCACTATAACCTTTATATATAAAAAAACAACTTGAAAGAATAAAGCCACTTACTAACACAGTCACTGAATGGCTCCCGCAGCAGAGGGTAGCAGAAATTATGTTTTACCACTAGGGGTGAAAAGGCCAGCAGAGCAGTCCCTGCCAATGAACAGGACCTGATCAGTTTTTGCTGCGCTAAAAAAATAAACCTCGATTACGCATAAAAGGAAAGAGATTACACACACATTCACCCACCAAACCCCTTACCAAACACTTCCGCTCCTGACAGATAAGTAACCTGATTGCCACGGAGATCCTGAGGTGTGATGACATTAACACGCGGGTGGCGGTGATGGAAAAATGGGTGGCGGTGGCGGACATCTGTCGCTGCCTCCACAACTACAACGCCGTGTTGGAGATAACCTCCTCCCTGAACCGCAGCTCCGTGTTCCGTCTCAAGAAGACGTGGATGAAGGTCTCTAAGCAGGTGGGCAGCATCTTACCTCACAAGACATCGTCTGGACCTGCTCTGTGCCAGCACGCTACACTCACAGCTATACTGCGTTTGTTTCATATTCCAATGTGCAACTTACAATGATAAAAACAACAAATCCTCCTTGGCGTAACAGCTTCAATGTCCGTGAGGTCCCTGAGCGTTCTGTGACAAATGAAACTTGATTTCACTTGGGGTGGTGGGTATTGGGTAGCTGGCGAAAGGGGGCTGGAATTTTCAGTCAATAAAACTTTCTAGCCATTTGACTGAATATTGCTGCCACTAAAAATAGAATCCTGAATGTCTGAACAGCTGAATGTCTCACCTGACTGTTCCTGCTATCACTGGTTCATGTCCAGCGTTATTGACAACCTTATAATCATGATTTTTAATCCTCTTGCTGTAGACCAAGACAGTGATTGACAAGCTGCAGAAGCTGGTGTCATCGGAGGGGAGGTTTAAGAACCTGAGAGAGGCTTTGAAGAAGTAAGTGATTTCGTTATCAGAATCTGACAGAGCCCAGCAGAGGTCTGTTTTTACAGTGAGGTTTTTCTGCTTGTGTTTATTAGTACAAATCCAGATTTTTTTCTTCTCACAGAGCCGTATTAAAAAATGGCAGAGTTGCTAGAAATGTACTTAGCAGAGCTTACCAAATGACCAGAACAGTCTGTTTTAAAAGAACATTAAGATTGCTGAAAGGCCAGGGTAGTAGTGAGAAGAAACTCAGCCAGAATATATGTGAAGAATCATTGTTAGCTAGGCCTAGGAATGAAGGAGAACAGAGCTGGTAACTAGGACAAGTTGCTGGTGCGTGCACTTGGGTGCGTGCGTATGTGTGTGTGTGAGAGAGAGCATGTGCATGTGTGCTGTGCATATATGTATATGTGTGCTGGTGTGAATGTGCACTTGTACATACTTTTGTGTGTGTGAATGAATGAGTGAGTGTGCGTATGTGTTTGTGGGCATGCATGTATGTGCATGTGTGCATGAGTGACTGAGTTTACGTATGTGTATACATGCATGCATGCATGTTTTTGTGTCTAAGCTAACTGCTTCTCTGTAACCTCTCTTCTGTTAGCTGTGACCCGCCCTGCGTACCCTATCTGGGGATGTACTTGACTGACCTGGCTTTCATTGAGGAGGGGACCCCCAATTACACAGAGGACAACCTGGTCAACTTTTCCAAGATGAGGATGGTAACTCTGATTCCCCTGACACGGTTTTGTTTAAATAAACCTTGCCAGTTCAGTGAGAAAATAAACCATTTCCTGCTCATTCATATAATAATTATAGTCTTATCTCTCCTTATTGTCAGATCTCTCACATCATCAGGGAGATCAGACAGTTCCAGCAGACAGCCTACAAAATCGATCACCAGCCAAAGGTAATCAATCCATTTTCCTCCTTTAAAATGAAATTTTAGCTTAAAAAAGAATATCTAATGCTATGAATGATAGGAGAGCAAGAATCCATGGGCCCTATAATGGGTGGGGCTACAATGAGCTGTCCATCACTTACCTGTAATAGCCAATCAAAAGACACTGCTGTCATTAGTAGAACAATATGATTCATTCAGTTCAGCAAAACACAATGGGTCCACCACAAAGCCTCACTCTCCCATACTACATCACAGAGCAGCCATGTTAAATTTGTCAGCTGCATCACAGGACAGCACTGTGACAGAAACGGCCTGGCGATCTGTTATTATATTGGGGTCTTTTTTGTAGGTGGCACAGTACTTGCTGGACAAAAGCTATGTGATGGATGAAGAAAGCCTCTATGAAGCATCTCTCAGAATCGAACCCAAAACCTCTACCTGAAGAGGGCGCTGCTTTCTCCAAAGCCTCCATGCTGTACAGACACTATATCATATGTACATACCTCTATTATTTGTATTAGATCATGTTAGACATATCCTACAAGTATGTGTTTCTGAGAGAACTAGTGTATCCTTGTTATCCTTACTAGAAGTTAACTAGAAGCCTAAAAAAGCTTTTATTTGTATAGACATGGAGATTTTTGGAGACAAATACATGTAGAGGCTTATTTGTTATTTACTATTGTTTATGTCCGCATAATCAAGTTATTTTCTACTAAAATAAAACCTACAAGAAAATGGAAAGACACCAACCACCACAGTTCTTACCACACCATGCAGTGTTCAGACTCTTTAGAGTGCAAGTTGATATGTCAAATTATTTTATAGAGTAAAATCCTGCACTTCCAGTACGATTCAACAACAGCAGAACAAGTTCTTATTTGTGCCGGAGATGTTATTATGTTTCTTTATTTGCATATTTATTTTCTTTATGAGTTAGTGCAAATGATGTAGCAATGCAAAGAGAAACAAGTATTAAAGTAGAAAAAAACTAATGTGGATTTTCTAACTGATCTCATGTCATCTCAGAAGCGACGTGCCAAGGCTTAAGAGAATTCCGAGATAATAGCTGGATAGTCTGCTTTCAGGTGATGGATTAGAGAATCTTGAAAGGTGTATTCCTTATAAACACTTAAAACTGGCTAGAACCTTTAATACCAGTATTAATATTTATAAAATGTGTTGGAGGTGCAAGCTCCTCAGGAATTTAACAACTTTTGGATCCTACCAAGGAAAGTAGGGCTATCATAGCAAGTTTCAAAAGTGGTTATCCCTTTGATTTTGGCTTGTTGTTGGTGACAGGAAAATAACTTAAAAACTTGTAGCAGTAAGAAATTCTTGCTGATCTGAGATAGATAGAGGGTTAGTTTAAATGTTTACCAGTATATAAGCTATCTGGAACATGGTGACTCAATTTTCCACCAGAAAAAGAATCAGAGGCTGAATGGGCAAGCTGATATTTAGTCAACATAATAGTCACCATATTCTTTTTCTTTGTGTAAGCTATAAGACTTTTGCCTGCCTGACGTAATCTTTATAGGTGCTCTGCCCATTAATGACCATATTAATTATAAAAATTTGTATTTTGTTTGTTTTTAGAAGTTTATGATTTGGTTATCAGTACGTTGAGAGACAACCTATCACCCACAGTTGTTAAATGGGACCAACAATCCCTAAATTCAGAATACGAGAACTTTAAAGATCATTTTAGGTGACGATGAGATGCAGCATTTCCTGTTTTGGCAATAAATGTGCTCACAGAAAAAATATTTTAGGTTGAATCTGTATTCTTCAAACAGAAAGGAGGGGTAATGTACGTAGAATTCACGCTTTTGAGCACGTTGTTGAAACTAACCTGTGTTACTTTGCTTAAATTTTGATATGTGAATGAAGGATATTTATGTGTGGAGGTGCAGTAGGATAAATAAAAAGATAAAGATAAACACACCGAAACACAGTACACCTGGGCCAGACAATACTATTCCCCTACCTACATTCAGATAGGGCATTGTTGAAATTAAACCTATTTTGTTCATGGTGTTTAAGAGTCCGCGGAAAGTGGTTCATGGTCACTATGTCGCACGAGTTGTTATTAAAGCATATTACGGAGGAAGATGGAAAAACCCGAGACCTTCCGCGTGCACCATCATGAAGATACATGTGACGTGGCCTCATAGTCTCATAAAAATACATGATATACCGAATCTGAGCCAACGTGGAGAACTGTATTTTGTACGAACCTTGCCAATTCACCTGACAGAAATGTACACTGTATATTTTGTACATGCAGCCTTATATATCTCTTTATGTGTAACAGTGTAAAGCACACCGTCTTTACAGCATTATATCCTAATATGCTTACAAACCTAAAACGCTGGACAATTTGTGATATTTAGAACCATAATATAGATCGTAGAGGACAACTATAAAGTGTTTTGCATATACTGTAATCCTGTCTATAATCACTCTCTTAGCAGGAATATAGTAATGTAGTGCTTATTCTGTGAATATTTGTATGTATTTTTACAATGTACAGTACAGGCATACATTCAGTGCTCCATTAACTGGCATGCTCCACTGTAACAACAAGAATCACCCAGCTATGGTATAAAAATCTATTTACATATACATGCACATACTCTTTTACATAACACATATGTAACCATAAGAACAGATGTTTTGCCGTGAGCAATACCCAATGGTATGAGAATTATCTTTCAATCCTTAAGTTTAACTCCACAGCTTGAGATATTTCCAATTTTGTATAAAAATGTATGTTTCCTGATTACCTCTTGCTAATAAATCTATTCTATCTCAGGGGGAACGTTGTCTTCTTCATGTTTGTATGAGAAAGATCGCATCAAAATTCAAGAAAATGCTCAAAAATATAACCTACGTAAATACATCACTGGTTTAATTCGAAGAAATGATATATATATATATATATATATATATATATATATATATATATATATATATTTAAATAAACATACCACACTACAATGTCATAAACAATTTTTTTCTTATTGCCCGGGTACATTTTGGAGTAACAGTTTAACTAAAGGTGAAACATGCCTAAAAGAATACAAGGAAATGGGGAGTTAAGTGCGTTTTCATAATTGTACTCGGCTGTCACGCGCCACGCTATCTACAGGAACAAAACAGCTGTAATAAACTGAACTCGCACCACAAACCTCAGAAGTCCGCGCGTCATGTGATAAGCACATTGACTGCCTTGTTCTCGGCGAAGAAAAAAGAAATATCATGGCGATCCACATAACTACATTGCTTATCCTCACCATTTTGTACTGTGTTCAGAGTACTCCTTTGTTTTCGTCCGAAGGTAAGTTAAATCACTTCACAAATCGCCTAGAAATGGCAGCAATGCGTTGCTTACTGTAAACGGTGCTTAGTACCTCTACCGTATCACCAGTTGTTGATATATCTGGTAAAAGTTTTCGTCTTAACTGCACTGCGAAACATGAAGCTCATGCGACCTTTAAAATCATAAAAAGAATTAGCATGATGATAACGTTTAAATGTTTGTGTCTTTTTAATTTATTAGCTAAAGTTTAAATCTACCATTGTGCTGTAGCATTTTGCGGAAATGAATGAGTGTCCCCGTATGACTTGCAGTCTGAAGCTTTTTCTATACCGTTAATGTTTACTTGGTTTGATTATGCTACACTGCCTGGATGATAAATAAAAGATTTTTTTTAAAACATTCATTATGTGATTGTATGTTTGTTTCAGATGAATATCATTTCAAGTCATGGATGTCCAAGGTAAACAACAATGCAATATCTTTATAAGTCCATAGGTCTGAGGTACTTTCCAAAGAAACCGGTTTTGACTTTCGAAAAGGAAGTCGCTGTTTTACCGTATTTGTTTATAAAAAAAAGAAAGAAAGAAAGAAAGAAAGAAAACGAGTTCCTCTTTGATAATCGGTATTACGTTTTTAAATAAACACTTTCACTTTCTGTAGTGCTGCCTTGTATTGTTCTGACAAATATGACCAAAACGAGAGGGCAAACATTCCCGCATGTCTTGTTACTCACCACGGGAAACCTAAACTCAAAACACAGTATAAGCAGTTGTTGTTTATGATTGTGATTATGAAACATTCAACAGTGCAGCGCCTTTTACACCGTTTATGATAAGATGACAATGCTATTGTCACGCCCTTTGCATCTCCTGTGCAGTACAACAGACGTTACGACCTGGAAGAGTACTACCACCGACTGCAGATATTCACAGAGAACAAGAAGATGATCGACCGTCACAATGCAGGAAACCACAAATTCACAAGTACAGTTCAAATTTTGACATCTTAAATGCCATGTAGCATTTCGTGTAATTTTTGAAACATCCACATCCTCTTCCATTAATCTACAGTGTTCATTAGCGTTGTGTTTTTCACCCTCAGTGGGATTGAATGAGTTTTCCGACATGACCTTTGCCGAGTTCAAGAAGACCTTCCTTCTGACAGAGCCACAGGTACAGTGATGTGTCATAAAGCATGACACTGTTTTATTGATCTTTTTCTGTACCAATTGTGCCATTCCTCGGTCTAAAACATAAAATTGTGTTTGAGTGGATGTATGTCTTTGTCAGAATTGCTCTGCTACGAAAGGGGGCCATGTCAGCTCTAATGGGCCATACCCAGATTCCGTGGACTGGCGAGAGAAGGGAAACTATGTCACACCTGTAAAGAACCAGGTACACAACTTGATGTCAGTGTGAGCACAGATACAAAGGCATCTTTACATGTATTTGTACAGCTGCTCAAAATCATTATTTTGTAAACTACATTTTTCAGATCATTATGTACAGCCTGTTCTCCAAAATGGAACACTAATGAATCATTAAATGTGGAGGACATTTGGCATTGAATAGACATGTAGGTACGTTATGTCTGTGACAGCAAAGGCAAAAGGATTGCCGTTTGTCTGTATCAGCTGAGGATGTGTCCTGTCCTGTGTATTCCAGGGTCCCTGTGGCAGCTGCTGGACCTTCTCTACCACAGGCTGTCTGGAGTCTGTCACAGCCATAGCTACAGGAAAACTCCTGTTGCTGGTGAGAAAGACTCTTCTCATCCTTCCACCTTTATTTTTTTCCCTAAGCTGATTAATAATTATGAGTGATTGGATCTCTCACACATTGATACAAAGAAACAGAAACTAAGATAACACTTTATTGATCCCCAGGCGGGGAAATTTCATAACCAGTCTCAACCTTGTCCTATAACAGTGTTTAGTTTATTTCCAATGCTGCTGAAACTTTTAGAGCAAGCACCTGAGTCCAGGTACAAGCCAGGGCACCATGTTCAGTATGCACCAGTAATTTCTTTGAGCACTTCACAAGGAACCTCAATATTTATATTTTTGCATAATATTTAGACGTCAATAAATATACACTCCCCGCAACTCAGGCACTGCTCCTTTGTTTTATTTCTGAATGTTGCAGAGGTACGATTTGGATAAAAAGTATGTACAGTAAGGGTAAGCCCATATACCACCCATCCACCCATACTCATCCACCGGTCTTGCATTCACTTCATTCATCCCATTTGCTCACTCTTTTTGCTTTTCAGTCAGAACAGCAGCTAGTGGACTGTGCCCAAGCCTTCAATAACCATGGCTGCAATGGGTGAGTGACACCTAGAGATACCTGTTCATCTACACATGTCCCCTATTTCCCTGATTACAGTCCCTTCAAGACCTTGTACATTGTCTGACCCTCCCCAGTTGTTTTCTAAAACAATATTTTCTCTTTTTTAGTGGACTTCCTAGCCAAGCCTTTGAATACATCAAATACAACAAGGGGCTCATGACTGAGCAGGGCTACCCATATACCGCACAAGTATGAATTATTTGTTGTTCAGTGGAATAATTGTCATGTCGCCATCATTGTTGTCATTATTGATTTCTGTCCCATTCCTTGAAGGAAGCCAGCTGCAAGTTTAAGCCAGAGATGGCCGCTGCTTTTGTGAAGGAAGTCGTTAACATAACAAAGGTGTGTCAGAAGCTTCTATTTTTGAGCGTTGGGATAGTATTTTTCCATAAGGGTGATGTGTACAAAAAATATAATAAATAATACTTTGTTCATACATTCATGGCAGTATGACGAAATGGGCATGGTGGACGCAGTGGCCAGACTGAACCCTGTCAGCTTTGCGTATGAAGTAACGTCCGACTTTATGCACTATAAGGATGGTGTATATAGCAGGTGAGATGGAACCCTGCGGGAGGGGCGGGATTGACACTGGTTTCAAATCATGCACTGTGGTTATATGAGATGCACTTGGTTGTCCCTGGTGACAGGAGCATCCTCCTCAATACTGCTGTGAGTGCACATGCACACCAGTTGCTGATGATCTGAGACTGCTCATGTTCTGTAGATTTTCTGGGTCTAACCTGCTGCCCCGATCTCACATAGCAGCACAATTATGATCTCAAATTATTTAAAAAATAATATCAAATTGCAGCACAAGCATTCATGCGTCAACTCACAGTTCTCATTTCCACTTCCTATGAGAGAGCCACCACCCACCCTGTCACTGGCCTGCTTTCCTTGTCTTCGCAGCACTGTGTGTCATAACACTACAGACATGGTGAACCACGCAGTGCTTGCTGTGGGGTATGGTCAAGAGAACAGCACCCCCTATTGGATAGTGAAGAACTCCTGGGGAACATACTGGGGAATGAAAGGGTAAATATGCACCAATCCTTTGTTGAAATGCCTTGAAAATTGGGGTAGCGATGTATACAAATAGGTATATTAACAGTTTTTTCACTTATGCAGGACAGATTTTCATTGTTAATGATGATTTGTTACACATCCGATTAACTTGAAGAGCGCAAACATTTACGGAAGCTGTGAACTGTGGACTCATGCAACGCAGGGGCCCATCGCGCCAGAAATAATTTAAGCTGACTCTACAACCCTGTACACTGCATGTTGTGTTCAAATAACACATTAAATGTGTGGTTGCATTTCACATACATAATGAACATGAAAATGATAAGGAGCAAATACGCACACAACCATCTCTCTTTTGCCTTCTCAATATACCCATGTAGCTATTGTCTAACTGAAATAACAGATTTAATAACCATCCCTCTCAGATATTTTCTCATTGAACGTGGGAAGAACATGTGTGGACTGGCAGCCTGCTCATCGTATCCTCTCCCTCTGGTGTGAGCCCTGAGGTGAACTACAGGGATGAAGTATTATGGAAAAAGGGAAACGTACTAACAATTTTGCACTTAAATAGTCTATTTCTTGAAATCATTCTTTCTGAACCATAATTTCAGTGACATTGATATATTACATGATTATGACACAGGGCATGCAGCAATATTTAATGTACACAAGAACTGTTTTTACATTGCTCATGTAGTAGTAGTCATATGCTCGAGCAGTTTTATTTTCTTCTGCCATAAATTGATGCACTAAAATCATAATGAGAAAAAGGTACTGTATTCAGAAGAATTGCATTTATTATTGATTGCTAGGTCACATCCAAATCATCGTTGAATGTTGTTTGTGTTTCTTTTTTTAAAAAAACAAAAATGGTCATGACTGGACTTCTGGAGTGTGTTTTTGTCTTGATGATGCAAAAGGAAATTAAACATACTATATACATGCATATGGATACATGAGTTAAGTAACGTCTCGATTCTGCTGACGACCCCTCAGTGCAGCTCAAATCAAGGGCTCTTCTGACGTAGCCTGTCCTCTCTGACCTACTGGTTTTATTGGTCATTGGTAACTGGTAACTGGTATTGGTAACTAATACCTTGCAAATGACAAATGATCAGTAGTAGGCCTAAGTTGGCTAGATCTTGGCCGTTAGCTATGACCTAATAATAGAAAACTAGCAACTGGCTTTTTCGCAGACATCAATGCAGATTAAGTTCTGCGCAGATTTGTCTGAGTGTCCTAAGACCCATGATCAGGTTGGAATCGTCCATTTATCGACATACCTCACCTGATAAATGGCTGGCCAGTCGTGAGTTCTGCCGCACTTTAAAGTTAGCTCGCCAGCAATCTTGGTGCACAAGTTAGCCATTCTAACATCGAAACTGTTGAGACCGGAAAAGCGATACGCTTCTCATAATACAATTTTGATTCTTGACATTATTATTTATTTGATTTTGGAAAATATTAAGGAAACTTAAACATGAACCCTCTATCAGTCCAAGGGCCATATGTATCAATCTTTGTGTACAACTTGCCCTATACCATGTGTACGCAGAATCCTATGATTTGTGTACGGAGGTTTTTCGTCAATTATCAAACACCACGTACGACTGTCTTCATATATCTGATATCATATTAGCGTCAGATTATGTGCACATGAATGCGTTTAACGTCCACTCCCACAATTGTTCTTATATGGACCGAGACATGCCTTTATTTAGTCTAATTAGCATATAAAGATCCCGGGTAAATCTGAGTGAAATGCAGAGATTGATGTTGAAAGTGTTTTAGATTTACAAAAACAGCTTCATCCTCTCTTGGTGCCCGTATTGCATTGTGAGTGCAGTCGATTGCGCCGATTACATTAGGAAAACCAGACATCGCTACAAATTGCATTTTGATATTGGCCTGTTCCATCGCAGTGTAAGAAACCTTTATATACCTTGGAGTCATCCGGGTGATCCCTTCCCATAATATGGGCATGACACGGCTCAGAGAGGATTGTATTCCCGATTTGTCCGCAAGATCTCTTTGGCATGTCCCGGTGGTTAGAACTTGGAGATGAACCGGTATTGCATGGGTTCTCCGCGTTTCTGTGAGGAGAAGAGGCTCCAATTCCTCACTGAGGCTGAGGAGAACGGCCCTCGGCAAACTAAAGCGATTTATTAGCCATACATCATCACTGGCGAAGAAGTCTGCCTGAACCTTGAACACACGTTCATGCCTGATTAGGTTATTCTCGATATCCTCTAAAAGCGCTTGCACAGCCATACTGATTGTGGATGCTTTAAGTTTATACGTTGTAAATGAGCCTGCTATATAAGAGTACTCATTAAAAATGTTTGATTACACATGGTGATCTGTGACGTTTTATTTATTTTTTGACTACAAGGCCCAATTACAATGTCAACATAATAATGCCAAACTGACAGTCAGTTTTGCCATAATTTCCGACATTGTTCACAGTTTACAGTTAAACCAGTATTTCACATGGACCAATGCATGCAAGACCCGTTTACTTGCATCACCGTTAGTTCCTCTTGGTGGTGCCAATCTGCATATTACAAATTTTAGGGGTACGCCACCTCGAGACCATGCGCAGAGGTACGCATGTTTTCCCGGCATGTATTTTTTCATAAATACCGTTTTATGTGTAGGAAAGTGCTCAGCACGATTTCACTGCGTACGCACCATTGACACATGTGGCCCCACGTGTGCGGTTTGTTTACCTTATTAAATGTAAATTAATGCCCCGGAAGCACATATTTCAACCAATGGCGAGAACAGTCTCAAAGAGGCGCCACATTACAACGGAAAGAATGGTGAACTGAAAGGAAGCTTCACATGAGCCAAGTTAGCTAACTAACTAACGTTACATTTCCACGCGATAGAGTTGTTATGGAAACTAAATTAAGCTTTTATTTTACACTTTTGTAGTTTTCAGTGATTCAGAAGACCGAATTTTCAATGGCCGTTCTAAGTGTATCGTTACGACAGCCAGAAAGCTGTTTGGACGCCCGTTAGCTAGCTAGCAAGTAACTTACATTTTGTTAGCTAGCTGCTATGGTTCACCAGCTCGCTGGATGGTCAAGTGAAGAGGCTAGTTAGCTAGCTGCCTGTATTTTTAAACAACACATGGTAAATTTAATGAGCACCGACACTAGTCAGCTAGCTTTATGATGCCGGGTCTACCTCAAAATAATCTAAAGGAGCAGCTCGAACGACACACGAGTAAAACTGCACAACAGAACAAACTGTCGCTGTCAAAACCTAAGCCTGGGTAAGTTTCATCCTTTCGTTTTAGCTAGCTTGTAATATGAAGCTGAACAAATATTCAAGTCTGTTTTGTGTGGAGGCACATTTAACGTTGATCTGACCAGCAGCAACATGGACGAAAGGACTTGTTAACGTGGGAGGAAAAACCTAGAAAGCTTGACGGCTCGCTTGTACGCTGTCCAGCTTGCTGTCTGACAAGAAATTACGTTTGAGTGGGTAGCATGATGGACACATTTTTACACTGTAAGCAGGTTGTTAATGCATCGTTTAGTCATGTATTTTGCACCAGTTTGCTAGTTTGAAATGACAGCCATTCCGTCAGAATGTTGATTCCCGAACAACAGCTGCAGGTAATATATTTTAGTTTATTTACTTCACTGTTCCTCTCACCTCTAAATGCACCGACTCGTTTTTGGATTAAGGGCTCTATTGCACTCTGCAATGTAACTATTTTCATTTTCATGGCTTTCTTGTTGGACTTTTCGGACAGACGCACTAAGATAAATGCACCTCTTTGCTATCTGTTAGTTCTTTCAATGACATTTTGTATATTTAAATATGCTAATGTATTTCTTCTTTTCTTTATTGGTATAGGGTGTTTTCCTTTAAAAAGAAGTCTGCTTCGGTCATCGATAATGTTACAGCTCCGTCGAAGGTAACATGCTCAAATGCTTTAGCAGATCGGAATGTCAATGTTCCTCTTAGAGGCACAGTGTCTAAACCTTTGACGTCTCTGACCAAGCCTGAAAGACCGCTCGCAAAAATCAGCAGCTTCGCCACCTCAAACCTCCAAACCAAGACGAAAGTGGATAGCGGGCCTGTAGTGAGCAAGCCCCCATCAGCTGTATGGATTGCAAAAAGTTCTCCAGTTGATAAACCAGACACTGTTTTTGCAAAGAAGGATGTCATTAAAAACGGCGCGCTTGACACTTCTCTCGGCTGTAACATAAGCGATTGGGATGATTTTGAAGACTTTGAAACCCCCGTAAGAGGTAAAAACGGCTCGCTGCCCGGTCCGGCTGATTCAGGCAAAAGCGCTAAAAAAGGTCACGTCAGCAAACTGGATGAGACCAAGGCCCATGGAGAAAGCAGAGGTTTTCAACACAGAGCACTGGGCAGCGGCCTGGTTCAGAATGGAGCGGGTGTGTGTGGGTCAGAGAAAGGGCATCTGGACAGCCCTCTTGAAAACACCAGTGCTCCTCCGAGCGTCAGCCTCAGCGGTACAAGCCAGAAGGAGCAGAACGAGTCTCCCATTAAAGTGACAAAACGTCGGTTAAGTCGGCCGCCGTGCCTACAGAGCGACAGTGAAGACGACTGCGTTGACGTTCCTGGATCTCCCGACTCAAAGACAGGTGAGGTGTCCCTCCCATCAAAACACACGTTTATTTTTTTAAGAAAGCAGAGTTTAACAAGACATGTGCAGTGAATTGTTTAGTGTCGGTCATCAGTGGCATAAGTGGTTCAGTGACGTAACCCTTGGTTTCTAATTAAAAGCTTACGAATTGCGTTTCGATCCATATGTCCTTTCTACAGATGGCAGAAGTAAAAGGTCAGATCCTGATGTCATAGACCTTGATGAGTCTGAGCCAGAGGATGAAGACCTGGAATTTATTCCTCCTTCTCCAGAAGAGCAAGTCTTAAATTCACCAGTCTGCACAAAGGCTCCGAGGTAAAGTCTTAATTGATGCAAGTTCATAAATGGGAAAAAGTACAATTCGTTTTTTCAAATATTTGTTGTTGTGGTTTTACATGGAGATGACCTCTGTGAAACCAATGGTTTTGAAATGGATGTGTAAGTGTGTTTAGTAGGTGTATTGAAAACAAATGCTGTAGAGATGTTGTTTTTTACTGAAGTAATGAATAAATTTTGTTTTGGTTTTTATTTCAGCAGTGCTAATGTTGATGACTCCAGCCATATTTCACGTAAAAGCTCTGTCTCCAGTCTGCCGGGAAATCAGACAGCCTCTGACATCCATGCCAACGAATGGAAATGTAAACCATTTTATTTTTTCCCTCTTAACAGTGTAACATAAACCTTTTCCTTTCCCAGTGAAAAACGCTGCTAGAAAATCACTTTTTCTAGAATTGTCCAGAATTGTAAGATGTGCACCTTGCTGAATCAGACAATGTTTTTGCTTGCATATATTGCTGATGTACTTCGCAAACACCATTTTTTACAGTGATTTGCATAGGCAACACACTTATACATCCTGTAGTATGGCTAGGTATATAATCTGAAGCAGTTCAGATTGAGCACCATGCTCAAGGGTACAATTGTAGCATCCCATCTTGAATTTGAACCTGCAAATTTATGATCACATACCTGCTTGTCTAATCTCTATGCCACCCTGCTGACAGGCAAGCAGGCGGAGTCTGAGGTGGAGCAAAGAGAGAAGCTTTTTGGCATCATGGAGTCCATTTGTTGCCTGGTGGACTCCATCCCGGAGCACGAGCTGATATCTCTGTCCTTTGGCACGGAGCTCCTGCTGCAGAGAGCTCAGAGGTGGGTGTAGGATGGGAAGGGATGGGATGGGAGGGGAGGACCTGGCATAGGTGCAGCCTCCCTTTCAGGTGCCCTCTGAAGAATCACACCTTCACGCTGCATTTGTTGTTATATCTGTCA
Source organism: Megalops cyprinoides (assembly GCF_013368585.1). Lineage (NCBI taxonomy): Eukaryota > Metazoa > Chordata > Actinopteri > Elopiformes > Megalopidae > Megalops > Megalops cyprinoides. The sequence goes on along the minus strand of NC_050595.1, from coordinate 19,717,015 downwards.
GTAGGGTCTTGTAGTCACAAAATTGCTCCAGAATAATTTGATAGGTTTGAGAAAGCGAAGTCCTTGTAACGGGTGGTTGGCCATAAAAGAGGGCACTGGCTTCAAGCCTGTTATTCATGCTTAATATGTGCAACAGCCACTGTTTCTGTATTTATCACTTTTCTTTGGCGGTGATGCCCTTTAAACCATGTTGAAAAGTGAACATGTGTTTCATCTTTGGATGTCTCACTCCTGTTTTAACACTTTGGTGATTAAACGCTGCTATTCTTTTGTCTCCAGGAAAAGGATCCTTGCAACATCATCTGACACTCCACTGAGAAAGCAAGCAGTAGAGGTCAGAGCCAGAGCGACCTCAGATTCCCAAACGAGCGAATCGCAGGATGTACCCGTTTTTGTCACCCCTCTCCACAAGTCCGTCAGCGCGCCTGCAGACAAGGGAGAGCATTCTGGGAAATGCTTCCAGTTCCGAAGGTCCTCTGCATTCTCGTCTGTCGGCTGCAATAGCAGTGCTTTCAATGAGTCCGATTGCATCATTAGTGACATTCAGACTCCAAGCACGGTCACAAGACCCAGTTGTGTCCCCACTCTCAGTTTCACTGCAGAAAAGGGGAACCAGTCCTCAAGCGGACGTCTCAGTGACTCTCTCTCAGAGACATCCTTCCCAAAACCTACCTTCTCTTTTTCTGATTTGGAACAAACAGCAGATGCTCGATTCTCCAAACCCTCCCACGGGGGAGTGGATTCGGGGCAGAGTTCCGATTTCTTTTACTCGCCACAGAAGCGGCCGGACAGCACCCTGAGCAGTCGCCCTGAAAGTCGGGCCAGCGTGAGCGTTCTGGGCAGCGCCAGCACCTGCACTGACGCACAGCCCGACGATTTCTACATCGACGACTTCGATATCGATGACTTTGACGAGTCAGACATTCCAGATTACTTTGACAAAGAGCCTGACACCACTGCCTCTAAACAGACGCCGAGCACTGCGGTTCAGCACATTAGAGAAGGGGGACCCAACAAGTCCCCATGGGGAAAAAGGACCACACCCACAACTCCTGCTGCCAATACTCCTAAAGTAACCCGCCAAGGTAAGCATCAGCCATTACCTATCAGTGTTACCAAGTTAGAGGAGCAAGTGGAGTCAGCCAAAGCATTGGACTCTGAAGCTAAGGGCCATTGGTTAGAATGCCAAGGGGAACATTGCTGTTGGATCCAGGAGTGCTTTTGAAAGAGAATGATACTGTACTCACATTCATAGATTTCCACAGGCACTGAGTAATATAAACAGTAATAAAAAGGAATATACCTTACACGGTGTTGTAATGCACTCAAGTGAAAAAAATTATTAAATGGTGAAATCAAATACATTTTTTGCCATTGACCCTAGGAAGACCTTGGGTGAAACAGATTTCTCAGTGTGTCCGTATATTCATGTCTATGCTTGCATACTTTATCTCACTTGCACCAGCCGAGAAGCAGCTGACTCACAGTCTTGAACAGTATGCAAGCTGTAAAATTTTATATGCTCTAAATCACCTTTAGGATGGTCAGGCATCCATAATGCTCAATATGTCAACCAAGGGAGCAATGATTGTTATTGATTTCTGTTCATTTGTTTGACAGCTGTTGTCTTTGAGTTTCCTAATTTCCCAGTCCATTTTTTTCCTCTGTTTCTCTTGCAGAGCCTCCCTCCAGAAATCCTGCCCATGATCGTTTTAGAGGGTTCAACTTCCCCCACTCTGCCGAAATGATGAAGATTTTCCACAAGCGCTTTGGTCTGCACCAGTTTAGATTCAACCAGCTGGAGGCTATAAACGCATCCCTGCTGGGGGAAGACACCTTTGTTTTGATGCCCACAGGTTAGTGTGATGGAATTATGTCCATTTGTGTAAAATGGAGCTCATGGGCTGTTTAAATCACCCGCAGCTCCTGGGTCACATGTGTATAATGCCTTAACCAGGTGTTTTACTCTCTCTCAGGTGGGGGGAAAAGCCTTTGTTATCAGCTGCCTGCCTGTGTGACCAAAGGGGTTACCGTGGTGATCTCGCCACTGCGCTCTCTGATTGTGGACCAGGTGCAGAAGCTGACAACCTTGGACGTACGTTTGTCCCTTTTCATTTGGCTGTTGTCTTGTTTTCTCGTGAACAGACAAACATATGTAGAGATCATATAAAAAAATGTCAAAAGATAACTGTGGCTATAATTAAATAGACAGCAATAAAAAACAGCAATAATCAAGACAATACTGATATTGTAGTGATTAAATGAAAAAAGTTAAAAAATAAAAAAGTTGCTATAGTAATTCTAGGTAGACTTACAGATATATGAGTAATAAAATGGCTATAAAAATAATTATAGGAATGCCAACAATGCAGTGGTAATCTAGCACATCCATACAGTTCCCTGTAGAACTGATTTTCTTTTCCTTTTAAATCGAAACACCTTGGTAATTTGGGTGTGGGTTCGCTGTTACTGAACGTTCAGGAGGATGTTGCTTTCGCTTTTTTAGATTCCCGCCACAAGTCTGTCAGGGGACAAGAGTGACAGCGAGGCGGCAAGGATCTACATGCAACTGTCGAAGAAGGACCCCATCATTAAGCTGCTCTATGTCACCCCAGAGAAGGTGGCGTTAACCTTTAGTCTGTTAATCAAAGCTTTGTCATGAAACCTTTGCTATGAGAACCACTTTCTATGCACATTTGTATTTATGTATGCACTGTACAGTTAGCTGCAGTGATGTTTGGTGGAAAGATGCCCTGAGGCAAGCAACTGCGCGTAGGAATATAAGTTTAATGAGAACAGGCCTTTCAGCCTATCTGTACAGTCCAGAGAGCATATAGAGTGCATATATCACTGTGTCAAGCCTGGTCTTAAGGGACTCTGCTTCTGCTGTGAATCCTGGTATGGTAATATTGTCTGAATGAATAACTGTGTGGAAAATACACTTCCTGGTGTCAATGTTTACCTGTGCTAGCAGAGGACCCGTACCTAATTTCCACCTAAGCCCTTTGAGTTTTGCTGACTGAACTCAGATCAACAGTGTAGCTGTAAATGTTTAATTGTGCTGATGCCTGTAGGGCTAAACGGATTGTGTTTCCTTCAGGTGTGTGCCAGTGGCAGGCTCATAAATGCTCTCCAAAATCTGTTTGAGAGGGGCCTTCTTTCTCGCTTTGTTATTGATGAAGCTCACTGCGTCAGTCAGGTAAGTAAGAGTTTTTCAAATGTCCTTCTGAAAACCAGCCAGCAGGATCTCTGCAGGATTCATTTTTGATGTTTGTGTTTTGTCTGTGACCAGAGAAAGCAGCCCTAGAAATAGTTGTAGCCTTATACAGTCACTCACACTCTGACTGAGGGATTCCTACAGTAACAGTGTTTTAGCACAAGAGGGCAAAGGGGTAGTAAATGTGAAATGTGCTAGTTTAGTTATTATTTTATGTGTGTGAGAGAGGATGGTATGTACTGATGGGAGGGCGAAGCTTCATGATCCCCACAATAGCTGGTGCCTCCATGCCTTGTCTATCACTGACTAGTATGAACCAATCAATTATCCACTCTCCAAGCAGTGATTGGTTGACCTAAGTGATTCGTGTTGATTCATTCGCTAACCCTCCCATCAGTAGTTGTGTGAGGGAGAAGCAGCCTGTACTTTCTCTGATGGTGGGTCTCCGTTTGTCCCTCTAGTGGGGCCACGACTTTCGGCCGGACTACAAACGGCTGCACGAACTTCGGCAGAAGTTTCCCTCGGTGCCCATCATGGCGCTGACGGCCACGGCCACACCCCGTGTTCAGACGGACATCCTGCACCAGCTTCAGATGAGCAGGCCACAGATGTAAGTGCAGTTAACACTGTTAACACGTTAATATGTGTGGATTGCTCCCTGTTTAACCATACGTAAAGTTTATGATTCTGCTGTTCTATGTTTTCATTCTCGCACAGTTTTTCAGCTTGATGCCCATGAGCAGTAGTTGTGGTTGTTCTGTACCTGTTTTATCGTTGTTCTTGTGGCTCCTGTGATGTGTATCTGATGTACTATGCCGTATTAGCCTTGTAGGGCACCCTAGATCAGAGCATATACCAAATTGTTGAAGTTGAAAAATAATAATACTTGTTAAACTTGTGCAGCAGTACAAAGCTGACATGACTACAGAGCTGGAAATACACTATTGCTGCTGTTACAGCCCCCAGATTATTGCTACTGCCAGGAGGCAGTTTGTGCCTTCCTTTTGAATGCATCTCTTCTTCCTATCACATTCTGCGGTTACAGCTTCACCATGAGCTTCAATAGGCATAACCTGAAGTACATCGTGCTTCCCAAGAAACCTAAGAAGGTGGATGAAGACTGCATCGAGTGGATCAGGAAACACTACCCACGTACGTTTCTGGTCTGCAGGAGCTGTAAATGGCATTACTGCTGTGGTATTCATTTGCTTATGTCCAGCTGTGATCCAGGTTTACCTGTATAGTTTAAAGTTTACATGTCAATCCATTTATGAAATTGGATGATGAATTGAGGTCAGGTTAAGCACCAACAGCAGTGTCCCACCCTGGATTCAAACTTGCAGTCACCTTGTCACAAGCCCTTCCTGTAACTACTGCTATGCACTGCTGTTAGAATACTCAGCACGACCATCATCGTAACGCTGCCAGCAGTGTCCACTTGTGTGTCTCTGCGCAAACTACATTTGTCTCTGAAACAATGCTTCTTATTGCAATCTGCAGTTGCAATCAGACTTGCTCAGTTTCACTGGAATTGATTATTGCAGAAATTAAAAAAAATGAAAATCCTACACCTGTCTGTGAAATGTCACTGAAAATACTTGGAAAATATAGGAATGTCAAGCTAGATATTTCCTTTTCACAAATGAAGCTTAAGACTGTGTGTTGAGCTGTTGCTGTCGATGCTGGTATGCGTGTTTACAGGGGACTCTGGCATTGTCTACTGCCTGTCTCGGAACGACTGTGACTCCCTGGCAGACAGGCTGCAGAGAGCTGGGATCGCGGCCTTGGCGTACCACGCCGGCCTGAACGACAGCGACAGAGAGTACGTCCAGAACAAATGGATCAATCAGGACGGCTGTCAGGTAGGCAGAGCCATCTGCTCCACAGTTGAAGTTATGTACCGTTTAAAATCCGAGCACTGTTAGGTCAAAACACAGTGAAAGTGAGAGAGAGAAATGATCCCACGTGCAGTCTTTTCGTCTTTGTTGTAGTTTGTCGTGGGTAATTTTCTATTTGTTTCGTTTTGTTTTTCTCTCCCCCTGGCTCTCAGGTCATCTGTGCCACCATTGCCTTCGGTATGGGCATAGATAAACCCGACGTGCGCTATGTGATCCATGCTAGCCTTCCGAAGTCTGTGGAAGGCTACTACCAGGAATCTGGGAGGGCGGGCCGAGATGGGGAGATTTCGCAGTGCGTGCTCTTCTACTCCTACACTGATGTCATCAGGATCAAGAGGCTCATCACCAGTACGTATCTCTGCGTCCATCATCATCATCATCATCATCATCATCATCATCATCACCACTTCACCTCCCTCTTACAGCTACTCTTCAGTGGCTTTAATCCCACGCAGTTTTAAGAAGAGAACCCAGGGAAAGTGTTTGGCTGGACATACTGCAGAAAGCACCTATCGCTCAGCACTGTGCAGGTGTGGAGCAGGAGCAGGGGATGAGACCTTTTAAAGCCTGTGAAAACCTTTTCCATCCAGAATGAGGCTTCTTGAATGCATTCTGAAGTGGGTGGAGCAATGATGTGTTTGGTGTGACTAACTCATTTAAACTGTTCTGCTGTAGAGAACAAAGCCTCTTGATTTGTCCAAACACTCCTGCGATTTGACAGCATGTGGCAGTCCAGGATACATGACACCTCACTCCCCCTTCACTATTTAAAAAAACAGAGGGCTTTGCACAGATTTTTAACATTTTTTTTTTTTCTTTTTTTCCCCTGTTTTTCCTCGCAGTGGACAGAGAAGGCAACCACCACTCAAGAAAGACTCATTTCAACAACCTCCACAGCATGGTGCATTTCTGCGAGAACTTGACGGAATGTCGGAGAATGCAGCTGCTGGCGTACTTCGGGGAGCACACGTTCAACCCCACCTTCTGTAGGGAGCACCCGGAGGTCATGTGTGACAACTGTGCCAAACCTAATGTGAGATGGATTATTAACTCTGTGTGTGTGTGTGTGTGTGTGTGTGTGTGTGTGTATGCATACGTGCATATACGTGTGCATGTGCGTCGTGCTTTCCCCTTCGTAGAAAAGAAATAAATGTACCAATACAGATTGTATGCAGGATTGCTTTATGGATTGTCACATTCATTTTCAAAATCGTTATGTGTTCTCACAGCAATACAAATCCAGGATGGTCACAGAGGACGTGAAGAAGATTGTCAGATTTGTTCAGGATAATTGCGAAAAGGTTGGAGTCAGGAAGTCTGCACAGCAAAACAGATTGACCCTTAACATGCTGGTTGACATTTTCTTGGGTAAGCGTGAAAACAACTAACATTTTCTTAATGGTCTTGGATGGTGGACAAGAAAAATGCAATACTTGTGCAAATTATTTTGTATTTTACTGTTGCTTTGTTAGTGCAAGAGATTACCTTTTGGTTTATTTACTGTTTTTGTTGGTAGTAGTTGTCATTAAGACATTGGTTTCAGGAGAGATGTACCAGTCACTTCTGTACTGTTTGCAGGGGCAAAGTCTGCTCGGATCCAGACAGGAATGTTTGGAATAGGAGCAGCCTATACCAGGCATAATGCTGACAGGCTGTTTAAGAAACTGGTGCTAGATCACATCCTAGAGGAAGACCTCTACATCACAGCCAATGGCCAGGCTGTGGCCTACATATCTGTCGGACAGAAAGCCGGCAGCATTCTTAGCGGCTTTGCACAGGTGAGATCTACATTACTGGTTTGGATTGAACCCCTTCCTCTATGCATGGGCTTTTGTCATAATATTTTTTTACCTGAACCTGGAGTCACAATGAACCTCTTTGTGGAGGTCAGACAATGGCAGATATGCCCAAGATAGAAAGTGCTTTTTAGATCGCCTGACAAAAGTGGTTTTAGCCAATCTGAAAACTTTGACAATTGTGTCAAAACTTTGTTTGTGATGAGAGATTCATTTCCATGTCCAAGCCTTATTTTTGGTGTTACCCTAGGCAGGACACCCTAACACTATAACTATCTGTAAGATTCAAGAAGAACCTCTTGCAGATGGGTGTGTGAGGCTTCATGAACACCAGGACTGGGGGAGCTATCTTGCATTATCTTTGGGTGACTGATCTGAACAAACTATACTGTTTTGCTGGAGAAAGTAAAGTCTCATAATTGGTTGATATAAGTGATTGACAATGTGTGATGGGTAAACCCATTATGTAGTTCATGAAGCCTCATGTATATGCCTGTGATGCTTGACATCGATATGAATTTTCATTTTGAAATTTAATATTAAAAAAGCAATAATTCACTTTCACCTGGTATAAACTTTGAGCGCTGAATCCAGAGCAGGTGAGTTTTGTATCCAATGTAACCGCTGTCTTGGCTCAGGTGGAGTTCTATGAGACGGAGAGTGCCTCTAGCATCAGGAAGAACAAAGCCGCCGTGACCAAAAACATGTCGAAGAGGGAGGAGATGGTGCAGAAATGTCTGCAGGAGCTGCAGGAACTGTGCAAGAAGCTGGGCAAGGTCTTTGCCCTTCATTACTACAACATCTTCTCCACTGCTACTCTCAAGAAGATTGCAGGTGAGCCGCAGCTCTTACCAGGGTCGTTTTTACAGATGGAAAAAAAAAACTTGGGATTCCATGGGATTCCCATGATCTCTGAAAACATTTATATTAATGGTGAAATACCCCACACTCCTCAGAAGGTCATGGAAAATTACACAAATCTAAAACAAAGAGTTGATTCATACTTCATTACATACAGCTAGCTGTACGCTTCAGTATTTCTGTCTAACTTGTTAGCTTTGTCTCATTTACTGTCAAGTCTGCCTATATCAGTTTACGAATACGTCCAACTATTTGGATAATTTTCTGACCTGTACAATGTACCCAACTACCAAAAGGCATTGATGAAACTTATTAGCTGTAAAGAGCATTCCCAATGTGTGTCCATGTGGGCATAAAATATATTTCTACGTCAGTGCGCTGTAGATATTCCCACTGCCAGGTCCATCTTCAGAATAGATGTGGCTGTTTCAGAAATACAAATAATAATTGAGAATCATGCATTTATCCGTATGACATCATGGAAAACCTACGTCTGACTTGAATGGCCTGAGGTGGGGGTGCTCTTATCTGACACGGGGAAACTGTGGAAAATCTTTTTCAGAGACCCTGTCAGCTGACCCGGAGGTGCTGCTCCAGATCGACGGCGTGACAGAGGACAAACTGGACAAGTATGGCGCTGAGCTGATAGAACTCCTGCAGAAATACTCAGAGTGGCAGCTCCCCGGTGAGTGATCTCAGCACCGACCACGCGGTTAAAGTCTTAATTGCTAAAAAAAAAAAAAAAGGTTGGGTGGGATAACAAAGCAGTTTTTCCTGATGGGTCTGCCTGTGGCTTCAGTTAGGACGATTAGGCTTAGACAGACTAGATTAGACAGTATGTCAGTGTGTTTCACCAAAACCCACACATAGTGACAGCCTGTTGTCGCCTGTTGTGAACTGTCCACATCTAAATAACCTTCCACTTATGTAACCAGCTACATTTTGAGCATTTCCACTGTACCATTAGCTGTGTTTGAAGCTTTCCTGTTGTCTTGTGTCAGCGGAGGACCAGTCAGCAAACGGCAACAATGCTAATGGTTGGATCGACACGGCGAGAGGCCGTGGAACGGAGGAGGAAGAGGAGGATGACAACGACGAAGAGGCTTCAAGCTATTTCAAAAGCAGAAATGGCAGAGGCGAGAAGCGCAAGAAGGCCCCGTACTTCCAGAAGAACAAGAGGCGAAAAGCAGCTTACCCTAACCAGCGGTCCTCTTCCAAAGGGTGGGTTCAACCCCTTTAACAGGCAGAAAATAATGAGCAGTGCTGTATATTACCCTCACTGAAGCTTAGAGAAGCTCTGTTCAAAAGAAAACCTCGAAAAATTGTAAACCAACACCAGATTAAATAAATGTCATTTTGGTTGAAATGCCTTTGTCAGAGTAAGAATAACTTATTGAAATCATGTTGAAACCACACTAGACATATGAAAATGGTTAGGAACAAATCACAGAAAACGGGGTTGCTGACTACTGTTGTCTTTTAGAACAGAACTAATAAATATTAATATGTTGAAAAGTGTCAGCATTAACAGGTGACTTCCATGATCAAAGACAGATTTCCTGATATAAATGACATTATTAAAAAAAAAAAAAAACAATTGGTCTTTCAAGATGTGAAGTGAGTGAGGGATATTGCATTAAAATGTATTAAAGTGTAACAGTGCTGACCAGTGTACTACACATAAAACAAACACAAGGAGAAAATGTATTTAAAAAAAAATCAAACCATTTATTTAAAAGGAATACAATAAACCAGAATCAATGGCTGGCTCAGACATACAATTATTACATACACATGGTAGACTTTTTTGCATGCCAGGGGGTGGAGTTTGGTACATAAGTGCAATAATCTGTTTGATCTAGTGCAAACTCCCCCATCTGGGGTATGCTGACATACAAAAAAAGCACACACATGCACACATGCAAGTTACAACCAACCTGTTTTGGATAAAGCTGATGAAATTAGATTTGCCTGTTGCTAATGTAATATTAACACATATTACTAAAACATTTTAGGGGGAGGGGGAGCAGGTGAAACCTCTCCTTTGTATAAATCCTTAATGTCCCCTGTTGTTGTGGCTCATGGACAAATTATAATTACAAAACAGAATATGTTCTGATTAACCCTCCTAATTAAATGGATGATGAAGTTGTCTGGTCTTTTTCTGGTCAGGCTGAGATGTTGACATTTCCACTGAGCAGTCTTCCTCCATCTTGATTTTGCAGGTATAGGAGTAACAAATCGTGGACGTCGTCCGCAAAAGCTAAAGCGGGGCCTCAAAACACAGCCAGGAGCTCGAGCTCGGCATCGGCGGCTGGAGGTAGAAGACCTGGCATAATGGCATTCCCCATACCACAAACCCACCAGCGACCCTTTCTCAAGCCATCCTTCTCACATGTGGCCTAGGCTGACAGCCAGGGGCTGCACCTCATTAAGACCGGATTTTAGCCAGAGCTGAAGTGTCAGGATCTTCTTTTTGTTTTTATCTGTAAAGGGTATTTCCTGATTTAACTGTTCCTCTGTGCTCATTGCTGCTTATTTGTTGTTCTGATTGTATTTTAATGTAGTGTTATGTATATATGTAATGATCTTTTTATCACTGATAACGGATTATCTGCTTTCAGTGACACATTTTAAGTAGTGGATGCCTGAAAGTATAGTCTTTCAGTCTTCCATGAACCATGTGTAAAGTTTGTGAAATGTGCTTGTTTAACTGTTATTAAATGCATAAATTAAATTTTTTATTTCAACATTTTCACCAGTGCCCCTAATTTCTGAGAGGTGTCATTCCAGCTCTGCATGACCTGGTAGGATAAGAGTGAGTCCTGTTGGGAAATGTTTTAGTTTCCAGGATTCAGAAGACCTGTGTGAAAATCCCAATTTTACCCATCACATCTCAAAATAGAAGGCAAACAGCTGTCCATCTTACAGATTTGCTTGTGGTTTTATAGCTTGCAACAGCACACTGCTCAATACCAGACAATTTCTAATATACACTAGAACTTCTTACTTAGGCTATGTATCAGCACCTTGACATGAAAGTGTTTGAGGGTATATGGCATGGTCAGCAGTGTGTTCTTAAGGACTTTTCAAACCCCCCCCGTTCTGAAATCTACCTGAAACACCATGCCCCTGCCAATGCCATTTAACAGAAAAAAGGGAAAAACAAACTATTTAGTGGCCATCTTGAATTTTCTGTAAATCACTTCAGAATCACTTTGCCTTGTTAATTTAGCTGAAGGGAGATTTTGCATGCATGATCTTTGTGTGGTTGTCTTCATATGTTATAATGCCAAACAGTGACAGGATCAAAGAAGTGGTCAGTAAGGATTCAGGAACTCACAGCTCTGACACATTTGAGTAATGCAATAATGAGCTATGGGGTCATCCATTCTAAAATAACTTTAGTTATGACTGCATAATGGACTCGGACATTATAGAGATTTTCCCCTATAAAATACCTATAAGGTGGTGTAAGCTTTTTTGTCCCTAGCAGATGATCCTGGGTCAGAATTAAAGTGTTGCACTGAATCTCTAGGGTTAGGATTAGGGTTGGGCGAGCTGATCTGAGATCTGTTGTTGAGGACAAACTAAATGAAGCCCAGAGGGAAGCCACCAGAACACCCAGACCAGGGACCACTCCTGAGGAAAAGGTCTGTATCATTGCTGCCCAATGAAACAAGACAGCTGCCATAGACCAATAAGACCGTAGCCATCAAAATTTGGATATTTTCTGTATTTTAACTATTTGCAATGGAGGATTTTTATTTTACTGCCGCGGCTTTTATATCCTCCAGCCTTTTAAGTGCTGCTTGCTGCGACCATCCGTTAAAGACACAGCTTGTAATAATGTAAAGTCCATTACTGCAGGTGCGGAGGTATTAATAAGCATGTACAGAACTGCACAACATGTGGTGCATAGTTTCATTTGTAATGGGAAGTTTATATTAAAAAAACACAACATAAGTTGTGTTAACCAGTTTTATACAGAAAATACCCATGCAGACAGCTAAGCGCTGGCGCGGGCGCGCTTTTTCGAAGAAAGGACCTATCAGCAGCCTCCTCGCCTGTTTCACAACACTGGAGGTGGGACTTCTTACAAAACGCATATATTCAGCTGAAGCGGGGGTTTTGGGTTTATGCAAGTTCGGATCGCAGTAGCTGTGGTTGTGCATTGACTTTCATCAATTTTCATCAGCAGCTGCACGAGATCTTTCAATTTCGGAAAATGCCAGCAACTGAAAGCGTCGCTGACTGCGTGGTAAATGTGCCCAAGTATGACTGTGACTCGAAAGTACTTCTTTTACAGGTAAGGTTCGCTCTCTAGGTAGATGCTATGAAAATGGGCTGCTGCTAGCTGTCCAGCCGGCTGGAATCACGCTTTTCACTCGACGGTATGCAGTTTAAATGAGAAACTGTACATTGACCCACGATAACGTTTTTCGCCAAGTTTTGTTCGCTCTGCTGTTTGCTGTTCTGGATCTAGAATATCGCAGGTAGACATTAAGGTTAAATGAATAGCAAGCTTTTACTAGATGGCCTACCATAGCTAAAAAAAAAAAAAAAAACTACGCAGTAACTCGCTGGCTAGCTTGCGAGCAACATGTAAGATTCTGTGCAAGGGTAATCTTTGCTTTGTAGTTTGCATGACTTAATAGCTAGCTAGCCTTGGTAGTTAAGTGACGGCAAAGTTAGCCGGCAGACTAGTTAATGTGCATTTCTTTGCGCTTGTATTTTGTCACCAGGTCTAATAAGTCTGTCCAGCTAGGCTCTAGTCTATATTTAATCGGTGTTAGCTGAGTAAGTACTGTTCACAGCAAGTATGCCTGTGAAGTTTATGAACTATCAAAACGACGAGCCTGGTCTTGTTCGACATTTGAAAGTTTTGAACCAACACGTACGTTAATTTTGGCCAGTATATTGCTAGTAGTCGTTGCCAAATGCCGTGGAATAGCCTGTTTTATTACATTAGGTCTTACAAGGTTTTTAAATTGTTCTTTTTTCTGTCACTGCTAGCATAGCTGTAGTTATGCAGCTGAACTGGTGTTGTATTCTTTACAGGAGACTACGCCTCCTCGGGCCATTGAGAAGGTCACAGTAGCACCACGGAGATCCGGACGGCAGGCGTCTAAACAACGTGTGCCATTGTCATCAGACAACGGCTTGACTACAAAACGCTTGCGGTACAGTCAAGAGAAAGAAGACGTCAAGAGAGACGTCCCGAAAGAGGCACGTATCCACAGACTCACGCACAATTTTTTGATGAGGGGTTCTGGTTGCTTCCACATCAAGTGCGTCCATGCAAACCAGATGCATGTTAGAAAATGGTTCTTGGGGGGGAAAAAAGATTTAACCTTATATTTGTTCTTTTATTTGCTTTGTCTTTCAGGAGCGAATTTCCGTAGAAGAACCACGCGTTCCAGAGAGTGAGAGCATGTCAAGCGAGGACGACTCTGACAGCAAGGATGAACAGGAATACCCAGAGGTACGTTCTGTATCAGCAGGGGCGGGTTTTTTCCCGCGCCGAAAAATTTTAGAACAGAAAATCGGAAGCTATTGATTCAATAATGAGGTCTTTTCTCATGCTATTTATTTTCTCCACAGCATACACCTGGGGGTTTGTCCGCTTATGAACTGAAGCGCTTGGAGAACATCCGAACAAACCAAGCATTCCTCTCTGCCCTCAGTCTTCCACAGGTAACATTACAGTTACTGCTGTATCTTTGCTTCACCAGTTGCACTATGAGGAACTTAGCTCACCACTGCATCGTCTTCCTTGTGAATAAATCTCCTAATGTTAAATGAGTGAACCATACTGGTGTTGGGAGTGTGTAACGAAGTCCCTGTAGAACACAGTCCTGTTTCAGATTTCATGTCATTAGACCAGCACAAGAGTCTGTGTTTTAGCATCGGTAACATGATCCATAAGTGCTAAGAGGGAATTTTGGTCAGAAACCTTGCCACAGCTTCCTGATACAAAATTTTCAGAGAAAAAGAGCTGTTGCAGCATGTTTTCATTTAAGGAGTGTAAGTCTTGACCAAAGGTGGATTCTGTAAATATCTTGTGCGTGTGTTTTTGTATGGGTTTAAAATAAATCCGTGCATCGGAACTAAGACAAATGAATAAGGTTTTTTGCTCTGTTATTTGTGTCTAGAGTTTTACCTGACATTAAATGAAGTTTTAACACGAGTGTCATTTAGATTTAGACCATTGCTTGTTTTGTGTTCTAGATTACGGCTTCTCTGAAGAAGCCCACACAGAGAGGTCTGAAGAAGTAAGTAATCGTCAAGCTGCATTTTACTGTGGGGAAATGTCTTTGTGCTTTTGACCTGGCAGTTACTACTTCAGGCAGTGCGTTGCACCGTATGGTTGCTATATGCAGAAAGAAATCTTGGGGAAGCCATTTGGCCGGATGTTGTATAGTACTTCAAGAGCTGTTTAGGTCCCCCATAAGTGATTATTGTAAAGAGGCAGTGCCAGGTATTGAGTGTGGTGGTCGTTTGCTTTGTGCAGAGAAAAGGCCAAGAGCTCTGTGAAAGAAGCACTCCCTGTTCGTAAGTCCATGCGGCTGCAGAAGAAGGAGGCAGAGCCACTGGCTTTGGCAGTGCAACCTGCCGTGACACAAGAGCGTGTAAGTCACATGTTGAGAGGCAAATGGGATGTAAACGTAAATGGCTACCAAATGCATGTCTTTATTCAGTATACTAAAAAAGACATTGAATGCTGATGTTGGGGAAGAAAATGCGTAGTTTACCTTAGTTATCCTGGAGCAAGAATGCCTTGCGGAATTTTAACTTAATTTGAAATAGTGGATAGTGTTTGAGTATACTGCACCAAGCACACATCAAGTATATACAGATTTTTAAATGATTGGAGTGTCCCACACAGTGCTTTCCCTTATCTTCACTTTTGAAGAATGATCTCTGATCTCAGATGCCATTTTCTGCTTTAAGATGAACATCCATGTGTGTGCAGTCACACTGCTGACTACTTGACATCCTGTGTGTGGCCACTGTTATCTCTAAACGATTTCAGTGCTGGCACTGCATATTGCATCATTGTGTCACATGTTGATTTTTGTTTAGGTGTCTGTATACATTGATCATGTAGTCTTCTTATATGCGCATATGTGCCTTTCATTTGTAAGTTGCTGTGGTAGAGGGCATCTGCTGGATGCATCAGTGCAAATGTAAATTTTTCTCAACAGGAGCAGTGGGTAAGCAAACCAGCAGGCCCAATCGCCATGGTTCCAGTCAACATGGAGGACGGAAGCCAACTACCTGCTGCCCTGCTGGATCTATGGAGAGAGGTGAGAGAAACAAGACTTCATGGTGTGGCAGAGCAGTAGTGTGGCTTTGTGGTTTTGGAGCTGGGCTGTCAGCCTAAAGGCTGCTGTTTTAGTTCCCAGGTGGGGCATTGTTACTTTAATGCACAATAGCCTTTACTAAACCCAGCTGTATGAGTGGATGTTAAAAATAAAACGTAATGAAGAAAAAAAACAAACTAGGGACTTCCTGGTTAAACGTGTCTACTAAGTGGACATGCAATATACTGCGCTCGTGCATGTAGGCAACCATTTGCCCTTGTTAACACAGACTGCTTTGTGTCCTTGTAGAAAACTGCCATGGTTGAAAAGGAAAAGTTGAGTCTTAAAGGGTAAGTAGGTTTCGGGGGAACAGAAGTTTCTTGGGTGTGACGTTTTTGAACGTTGTGAGGTATCTGTACATGTTTCCATCATTGGTCAGATACACAGCGACCTTGAAGAAAATGAAGCTGAGCGCAGAGCGAGTGGTCAAGGTTGTGAAGGACCGGATCTTCTCTGCGGCCTTTCACCCAAGTAGCAGCCGCCTGCTCGCGGCTGCCGGGGACAAGTGGGGCCGCGTGGGGCTCTGGGACCTGGTAAGGACCTTGCTCAACCGTCTGTTTGGCTGTGTCAAAACGGCTCCTAGAAGGGGTAGTGGGCCTCACAGCTCCCCCCCCCCCCTGAGGGTACTGACTGTATCACCATCACCATTAGATGGTGGGGAAAAAAATCTACCAAGTACTAATGATAGTCAAGAGAGTTCAGTTATAACATGGATGGAGCTGTCAAATTATTAGTGAGTTGCTCAATTTGAAATGCATACTGTTTTGCTGTGGGGAGCACAGTTTTGACTTTGGTTAAACTATACTGATAGACAGTCTGTTGTAGCCCTCACCTATTGTGGGGTTTGTGAAGCCTCAGTCTCTAGTCACTGATCATGAGACGATCCACCGACGTGCTTGTGGCCTCCTGTATAGTGCTTGTGTTGTGGTCTCTCAGAGCAAAGCTTTGACTGCATATTGATCACTGCTCTGTGGGCCTTCTCTGTCTCCGCAGGAAGGCGGCTGGGGCGACGATGGGGTGTTGCTCTTTGAGCCGCACTCCCGTCCTGTGTGCTGCATGGCTTTCTCCCACTCCCACCCCACCAGCCTGCTGTCAGTCAGCTACGATGGGACACTTCGTGGCACAGACATCAACAAGGCCGTCTTTGACGAGGTGCGGCATCAGCTTGGTCACGGGCGGCAAAGTTGAAGCTTCGCAGATCCGTTTTGATTAGTTTTACTGGGGATTCTATTAACATACCTACGCACAGCTCTGTGTCCGTTCAACATGTTGCGTGAACTGATGGCTGTTGTATCTGCAACATCTGTGCACCGTACGCTGTTGGATGATTCTCTTTGCAGTATTTTATGTTCTCTTTCTTTTATTCCTGTTTCTTCAAACCAGGTGTATCGCTCTGACATTGGCCTGGCTGCCTTTGACTTCCTGTCACATGACTGCTCCACTTTGTTGGTCTGTGACTGGGAGGGGGATGTTGCCGTTGTTGACAGGAGAACTCCAGGGTAACGAAACTGTCATTCTGTCCTTAAAGTTGCCATTCGCCTTGTAAGAGCCGGGCTAATGCCTGTGTGTGTGTCTGTCTGTTTGTGTGCGTGTAGGACATCCCACAGTACACTCTCAACGCTGGACACAAGAACCCTCCGCTGTGTTCACGTGCACCCTGTCCAGAAGCAGTATTTTGTTGCCTCAGAAACCAGGTACGTGGGGTGGTACTGAGTGCCAGTGTCAGATTGGTAGGCCATGGCAACGCAAGAGCTCAGTCTACTAAAATGATGCACCTCATTAACGTTTCCCCTTTCACTTACACAAGCGCAGGATGTGTGTGTGTCCGAACTAAGTGTCTAAACGATAGCACAATAGTGTTCAGTAAACTGTAAATGGTGTGCCTCTCACACACTAAAGCATGAATCAGTCTGTAGATTTCACATGGAAAAAAAAATGTGAGAACCAAATTCAAGACTGCTTTTTGCCCTCCTTTAGGGATGCACACATTTATGACATCCGATGCCTACAACGCAGAAACAACAAGCCTGTCTCGAGCCTGCTGGGCCATTCTTTGAGCGTTTCATCCGCATACTTCTCTCCCAGCACTGGAAACAGAGTACTGACCACCTGTATGGACAACAATATCAGGTGAGCTACGTCTGCTTGACTCGTAGGTGACTGACTGCTGGATTTTAGAAGGTGGGATGGGGCAGTCTGTGTAAGACCTGGGATTAAGTGGTGTGGGGGAAAGATATGAAAGTGAAGGACATTAGTTCTTGAAACCGCTGAGTGGTGAACAGCAGCATGTTCCCTTTATAGGAGAAACTGTGACTTTCGAGGAGTGTTGAGGCACGTCTGTGTTGTGTTGTGTTGTGAAGTAATGGTAGCTCTTTGATTTCCAGGGTGTTCGACACATCAGAATTCAAATCACAGGCTCCGCTTCTATGTTCTATCAGGTAAAGGAATCTGCTTTGCAAATGTGTTGCTGTCTTGTCAGTTTAGGGCGAGAGAGAAACAATTTATGGAAAAATTATCCACATGTTTCTGCATAATTTGCACAATAATGACTGCTGAAGTGCAGCTGTGCTACATTAGTGATTATACTCTGAGCGCTGCATCAGTGCTGAGACGGTGAGTTCTGTGTAACCTGTGACTGAGCGTGTGTACGTGGGTGTGCATTCTCACGACAGGCACGACATGCAAACCGGGCGCTGGCTGACCAAGCTGAGAGCCGTGTGGGACCCCAAACAGGAAGACTGCTTCGCGATAGGCAGCATGCAGAGGCCGCGAAGGATGCTGGCCTTCCACGAGAGCGGCCAGCTCGTCCACACCTTCCAGGACGAGGAGCACCTCTCCACCGTCTGCTCCGTCGCGGCCTTCCACCCCAGCCGAAACGCCCTGCTGGGGGCCAACTGCTCCGGCCGTCTGCACGTCTTCACTGGCTGAGGGGGGGGGCCCCCAACCCCCCCACCCCAACGCCATGCTGCGCCTCTTGTCATGTTTAGCATCAATTATCCTTCCAGAACAGTGCTTTGTTCCTTAACGTTGCCTTGTGCGGCTCTGTTCATATACTTATGCCACCAGTTTTAAAGTGTTCTATTTTTCTATATGATGTCCTCCTGTTAGGTCTTTTTGTAATAAATTTAATAATAAACTTATTAAAATTCCTGCATGTTTTTTCAGATTTCTGCCAGCCTTCCTTGCATTTTGTTGTCCAGTGGCTGTGGGTGGTTCTTTGTTTGAATTAGCTTGGCACATGTTTATGTAAGTTTCCTCTAGATGGCAGTATAGTGCAATAAATTGACTATTTAAACAGTGTACAAAGGTGACTGTAAACTACAGAAACATCACTGAGGCATCTTTAAACATTTTTGAATGTTTATTTCAAGTTTGTTCTTTTTTTTATTTCCATGGCACCGGTTACAAGGGACTATCAGAAAGAAACAATATCTCATACTGTTTCATACGGAAGGTTTCCTACAGTACAAAGATGGTTTCGGAATGAGTCGGACTGAACAGGAGCTCAATTTGGCACATAAATTTGTATATATATTTATATTCATATATGAAATTAACAGCAACCTCCCATCCCATGTTAAAAAGATGCAGTCATTAGTCGGACAAACAAATGCAGGAAATGTCTACCGACACGCTTGTATGTGCATCCGCACACGAATACGCAGAACAGAGTGTGGCAGCTGGCAAAATGGCAAGCAGAGTACATATAGTAAAAATGTAGAAATGCACAAAAAGGTTTTTTCTGACCACACTGGAGTCTGTAATACCAGAACACTTTGTAGGGTGACAAAAATAGTATTTTTTTCTTTTTCATTTGATCTTCCTCAACAGTGGGTTCCCTCTTCACTATGTCCTAAATACAGAGGTGCCTGCTATTTAAATGCTCCACCTGGAGGAGAAGCCTGAACCACACTGTGTGTCAGGTACTTTAAGCAAAGCAACGTCTCCTGCAAGTGACACAGCAGCATGCCTTCTCCAGACTGGCAGGCTTTCACCTTTTCGGACCTCATAGCTTCCCTGTTTCTCAAACCTGCAGCCAGGGATGTGGCTTCCAAATGCTTTCCAAATGCTCAGCTGGGAAATCTGGGGGGCTTAGCAGACCTTACTGTAGAGCAGATGACTCTGACCTATCTATAGAAAGAGTCCCAAATTACTACTACTCCCAGGCTGTCTAAAGCCAAGCTCAGCACCTCTCTGAGTGTCTCTTATCCACAGCTCTTCAGTAATCTGATCTACAAAGATCCGTTTATAGCCTGATTCATTTCTACACCATCTACAGCATAAGCTCCAAGATTATTCATCAGTCTGAAGTCTGGGTACAAACTACGGGGTCCACCACTGCTGCCTGTATCACCACTTGGCAAATCTGAACCGAGTAGCATCTCGCTAGCTCACAGTCCATCAAGGACTACACCATCAACTGCTAACGAACCTATGCTAGAAGCAAACAGGTGAGGAGGCCTTTTCTCCAGAAGCTGGGCAGCATGTCAATTGGCCCACTTCATACTGTATGGTCCTTGTGTCTGATCAACTGAATTGTATTTGAAAGTTGCTTCTTCACCATATGGGCACCAACTCCCTGCAGAGCAGTGATCACAACAGAATGATTACATTGGTAGCGTGCGGTGGTGTCCATCTTAAACTACCTAACAGCTCTACTGTTTTACACACCTTTCACCAATCAAAATTCACCACCACCTAATCCGGGCCAAAAGCTTGAGGAGGCTGAAGAAAATGGCTGGCCAAACTGATGGTGCACCAAAAGCACTTGCCTGGCCAGTGTCCTTTCGAACAAACACCAACAGGCAAGCCTGGCGAGCAGGTACCGCACCATACCCTCACCTGCGTCCAGAGAGAGACCTGACAGCAGCACTCCAGTGAGCTGGATCCTAAAGCGCAGCCCAAAGCCATCAGAAAATGTTCTGCGTTCTTTCATGTTACTCTTTCCAGCTCTCATTTGCCCTGGAGACCAGTAAAACACAGCCAGCTGAAGTGGCATTACCATGTGGAAAAACATCCCCTTAAGTCCCATGCAGGTAGGTTATCCGAAATGTTTCAAACAGCACAAACAACAGAAAACTGAAATCTGCAAACAGCTTTTCCAAAATGTCAAGTTTCAAAACATCTTAAAATCAGATTACTAATTGTAAACAATAATAATAATAATCATAATAATGATGACAATAGATAGAATTCAGCAGCTATATTGAGTTCAGTCCTGTCATAAATAAAAAGTACAATAAAATGTCCCTAACTCAACAGACAGAAATTGCAGAACGTTCTCAATACTCTTGACATTCAATAATCAATACATCACAAATTCCATTTAATAAAACCGTATCCAACATTTAATGGCCTGAGGCTACCCATATTACGTTTTTGTTGTTACAATTTTTTTATTGCTTATTGCTTGCTGAATATTGCGGCCATATTGTTGCACATTTGTTGGTAGACCATTTTCATAGTGAAGCTACATAATGCTGTTAAAATGAGTTCAAAGCAGACCATCAATTCAACACTGTCACTTTTCACCTTTTCCCTGTTAAAACAAATAACTTTCATCTTTAACCCTTTAAAGAAAGAAAAAAAAACAGGAGCCACCTGGCTCCTCCATCAGATTTCTTCATAGCACACAGCAACATAGAAAAAAATAAAAACACTACACTGCAATTATGCTGTCTTAAAATATATTTGTAGGGTTTATCCTTCATCAGATTCATGGGAAAATAAAATAATTCAAGAGAGTCAATTAAATTGTTACTTTCTTTTTTTGGTACATCTAGGAGATTTAAAAACAAATGTGTGCACTACTGCCTGCTTGAAACAAACCATGCACTCCTGTTACAAAGATTCCGACCCTTGGTTTTAGTGCTTGCTTACTGCTCATACTTCCTGCAGAAGAGACCTGCTGCTGTTAAATGGCCAACTCTGTCAGGCACAATGACTTCTAAGTGAATAATATGTAGACTCCATTGGTCATGCCTTCCTTGGTTATTTCCTTGTCTTCCTTTTGCAAAAAAGATACTGCACAGATGAACAGAGTGCACAGTACAAAAGGACTGGCTAACTGACAAGGTCCATTCCCTCAAATGCCACCCAAACTCAAATGGCACTCGTCACAGTTACAGGAAGGGGGAAGTGTCCAATCAAATTAGTATCTCACCACATTAACATTCAGGGGCACACTCAGCACAGCTTTTAAAAACTAGCATTTTGCTGATAGACGGGGTGTCTTTGCCATGTCTGTTCACAGAGGACTGCGAAGGTGGTGACAATGAAGGCCAGACTGCAAGGGCAACTCATCCATGGAAGCTGCCGTGCTCTCCTCACTGTTTTTCTCATTCTAATTGGCTGGGCAGGGTTTGTGGTTGCTGACAGGAACAAGAGCAGTAAGCGCACACGGGACCTTCCCCTTGTTCTGGTCCAGACTCCACCCACACAGGAAGGGCCATGTCACCAGCACCCTAAGCTCCACCCCTCTCCTCTTATCACCTCCCTCTGTGTCGTTCTTACTCCACTCAGCACCTTTCTCTTTCTCTCTCTTGCTCAGAAAAAAAAAAAAATCTTACGTTTGATTCACTATCGTCTATTGATTGACATAATCGGTTTGAGTTTTATTTAAGTTATATATACACGCACACACAAACACACGTACATACTCACGCAACATAGTGGGGGGTTTTAACAAGAACAAAACAGGGTTTTACCCAGAATCAAAGCAGTTCAGAACAGCAACCTCAAGCTGGACCAATTCAGCTGCGCGGGAACCGGGCTGACCTCTGCACTGACGTGAATTCTGCAGTTGATTTCGGCGGAGATGGGCTGAACAATACAACGCGAGCACTCTGACCGGACAGACCGACACTCTGTGGGAGTCAGGACTTTAGTCCGTGAATTGGTCCTTCCACAGCTCTGCAGACACAGGTATCTTTGGTAAACGTATTGATAACCGAATGAGAGGTGGAAAACAGCAGCCAGCTCCTTTGAAGGGGCGGTGATTCAGGTACGAACAGTCAGTGACACTGGATAAATCCCTGTTTCAGAGCCTTCCCTTTCGGTCTTGCCACTAACACTATGAAGACCTCACCTCATCCATAGAGCTAAAAAAGGTATAATTTAATTTTCAATAACAAAATAACATTTCAATTCTGTTAAAATATACATGGAAAAACTGTCAATATATTAGGAAACAAACTACTTTGTACAAAAAAGTACAGCATTATTATTATGCTAATCATTAATCATAGTATTATTTCCACGATTACAAACTTAAGAGCATAGCCGACATGGAATTAACACCCCAAATTAATATTTCTTTATACATGAGAAAAACCTACCGATTTCATCGTTCTTAGTGTTGTACTTGGAATAAACCAGGATGTATTTGTCAAACCAGATCAAACGAACAAATTCACTCCTTATAAAAGGCCTTTTTAAGATTTTTTTTGTTTGTTTCAAAACCAGATAATTTATAATATTGCACATCTAGTTAGACTGGATCTATGAGAGCTAGTGAGTGTTTTCAAGAGGCTGAGCATGAACACGTCTCTACCAGCTACTGACAATGCTAGGTCACATAACATTACACCATTGTGTCTAGTTTATTTAACTCTTTATAAAACTCATTTTTAAAAATCTGAATTCTACTACACAGCTTGCTATCGCTTGCACATAACTGAAGTCCTATGAAAGTACAGCTGAAGCTTTTTTTTCTGATAAGCTTGCAAATTCATGACCTTTCCAAAAAAAAATTAATAAATAAGAGAGACATTAACCATTCACCACTTTTTTTCCAACATTGAGGTTCTTAAATAAAATGTAGCTCCCTCACAATAACTCACTCTGTTCAATGTACACATTTCCTACTCACTGTTTGCAAGTCTTCCCAAAATCTCAAAGCAGACTTCATGAAAAAAACCTTTTCAAATCCCATAGAGGTGCAATGACCTGCAAAAAGATTGCCATCAGAACTGTAGCATTTCACACTGATGTTGCTGCCCTTGAGATAACAATTGGGCCATATCTGTGCACCTGTCTTAAAACACCCTGCTCCCTCCGTTCTTACAGGAACTCAACAACTACATGTCTGTTTTGCATCACTTTCGTCCATCCCAAGTCAAGTACAATTTACGTTAAAAGGAATAAATAGAAAATAAAGGCATCATTTTCCTCAGGTTGTAGCAAACGTTTAATCCCTCAAAAGGAACCGTGCGCATTTTTTTCATTGCTTTGATGTTGGTTACATGTAAGGTTTGTTTGTTTTTTTTACATTTTTTTTTTTACATTTTTTTGTAAAAATAAAATACCTGAAATGACCTGAAATTCCAGAGAAGAAAACAAACAAAGAAAATGTCCTCCTCTCACTTTATAAAAAAGGGAAGGAAAAAAAAGAAAACCCGGGGGGGGGGGGGAAATCTCCAGGAAGCGTGCTCAGTAGAGTCCGTGGCATGGGTCTGTGGGTGGAGTCATGAGAGAAGCCGGGTTGATGGTGGGATGGGACCGCCCTTCATCACTCACTCACGTTTTCATCTTCTCAGCTCCCCAATGGAGGGGAGGGGGGAGGGAGGGAAGGGGTGTGGCCGGTCGCACCTCTAGACCAACACCTCAGTTTCACTTGATGAGCAGCTCGCCAAACCAGCGCAACTTGCAGGTGACCCAGCGCCTGAGGGGGCAGAAGTATTCATAGTGGAACTGCTCGAACTCGGGGGTCTGACGGATGTCTCGCAAAAACGCGATGTCAAGGTCTGACTCTGTGAGGATGATGAGGAGGAGGAGCAGGACGAAGAGGAGTCCCACGGTCACCAGGAGCAGGCGGAGGACGCTCAGAACGAACTTGTTCACCTGCTCCACTTCGGACGAGGGGGAGACCCCCGCTTCCCCCCGGCTCAGGACGGAGCCGTCCGGCCCGAACTCCACCACGTCGCCCACCAAGGGGGTGCCCGCCTCAGACTCCTTCTCCTCCTCAATGCTGCAGGGGGCGCCGTTGATCTGGCGGGAGATGGCGAGCTCCAGGCTACGCTCGGCCACCGGGGTGGGCAGCACGCTGTCAGAGGGGCTGTAGGCCTCGTCTGAGATGACCGCCGCCCCCTCGCCTGCGTCTGCTGCCTGACTGCGGGACCGCGGGATGAAGGAGTCACCATGGGAGACCGAGCGTACAGGAGTGGAGTGGGCGCTGTCCCGCAGGGACTCCAAACCTGCATGGGAGAGGGGGCAGAAATCGATTACTTCAAAGGAAAACACAAGCTACTTTAAAATGCCATCACAGAAATGCTGCAATTGTTTTCTGGCTCCCAGGTCACAGTACAGACACTGCTGGCTGGAACCATTTCACCCTTTTCCTTACCAGGCAAACAGCATAGGACAGAATACAAAATACTGCCCATTAAACAACATCACAAGAAGTCCTGCTACAAGTTTGGGTCTTTTTTCTCAACCCTCTTTTTGTGGTCATATATTGCATCATATCAAGGAGTGAGATGAAACAGACCATTCCTGGTCATGGTATGCTTGAAGGTGATACATAGGATATAGGATAGGATAGGATAGGATAGGATTTCACAGCAGAAAGGGAGATGATAGACAACACTTGTGACTGGCTGCCTGCACATTGTAGACAGGGCTGAACTGAGCTCTGACTGAGGCAGAACACAGCAAGATTGGGGGGGCAGACAGGAGCTTGAGGAGATGATTGGGCCCCCAGCTGTCCCCGAGTCTGTTCTGGGGCTCAGACATTGAGGCCTCAGGCATTCGGGGGGGAACCCGATCGTGGATATCCCAGAGGGCCTGGTAAGGAGGTTATGTCCATAAAAAAGACGGTGAAGTGATAATGTGAAAATAGACCACATTATCCCCTCCAGCCAGAATAATCCAACCGGAGGAGACGAACATTCTCCGTGCTGGAAGTATTAAATGTGATGCTTCCAATGCTAAGTACAGTATATGCTCTTATGTCCAAGGAATATGAAGAATAACAATGGCACCTAATTTTGATGATGTGATTTGATCCTCTCTCAGCTCTCAGCTCAAGCTCTTGGAGCATCAAGCCCTAAACAATTCTGTGTTGATGCATCTGATCAAATTAGACAGTGGCTGAAATGTATGGATGGCTTTCAGTAACTTCTTTTAGTCAGAGGTGGTTAAGACTCACATTATTCAAATACTTTCACCCACTGCATGTCTTATCTTGCTACGAATATTTGTTTGACATGGGGATCAAATTATTCCAAAGTGCCTAAATAAAAAGTAATACAAGAAATTATTTTGAAAGATATCCGTCCACATTTCCCAGACGCAGCAAATATTACACAATGTAGCAAGGCAAAAGACATTTTTCTGCCAGCAGGCCTTTGTATTCATAATGCCCTTAAAGCAATAATCTCATTACTGGAGTAGAATCTCATTACAGTTAATGGGTTGACTTTTGATTAAGTTTCCTCTGGATGCTGTTTATTACAGTGTTTTATAGAACTCAGGGGACTGCTTTGCTCTTCCTCTGGACAGCTCTGTGAAGCGGGAGTGAGATGCCACATCTTTAGTTAATCACCCTAAAAGCCAAACATCCAAGGATGACAAACCCACCCAAGGAAAAAACACAATCTGTTTGACCTCTCATTAATGCTCAAATGTGCCACATAAATCTGTAATTTTGCAAACTCAGATTGTATTGCAATGGACTGATCTTCAACCTTTACGTGAAACTTGTACTGGGAGCTAATGTTATGAAATCACAGTCATGGAAACCTGAGAAGGATGATACAACTTAAGCAGCCACACTGAAGGGGGACACAGCAAACTGACCCTGGGACAGTGCACAGCGGCAGAGTTTAAAATAAAAAGAGAGAAATAACACTGCTCTGAGATAAAGACTCTGGACTCCCCCCCTGTACGCCATGTTGGTGTTCCACAAAACAAATACAACAGAGCCACAGATTCCTCATTCATTGACTGTGGTTTGTTTTTCTAGATAGTGAGGGTCTGTTGGGCCTAATGTCAATCTAAAACCAATGATGCTTCAGGAAACATGCCTTTATCACCTCACTTTTTGTTATTCCAATGTCTGTTTTACTCACATGAACTCCTTTATGGAAAATATGGTATTCCACACAAGTGCATAGAGCATATCTGCAAGAATCCTTCATGCCTGAGCACCTCTAAATCAGGCACATATACACTCTTTGTGCAGTTATGGATTGATGTCTCTCAACATTCAGAGCGGTCACTGACCCAGGAAAACTTTCCCCTCTGCACAACAATATTTTCATTCAGTCCATGAGCACACGGACTCCTGCTAAAGAGTTTTAGTTCCCGTCTCTGTAGATGGGAACAGAGAAAACCCTGTAGTCATGAAGCAGAAGAGTTTGTGGCAAGCTATTAAATTCTCCTGCATATCTGAGGCAGACACATTACACCCTTGTTGAAATGGATGACAGGAGTCGGATTCTTCTCAGGACGCAGGCTTGTGTGTGCTCTTTATTTTCATGTCATAGCTTAGATAAACATATAAATAAAAGAAAGAGAGGATAAGGCAGCGGTAAATTTAGCACTGCAAATACAGGTCCTGACTCAGGAAATTCTGTGAAGCTCCTGACACAAGGGATGCAACGGTCTGCATGTTTGGGATGGTTATTTCACCAGTGCTGCCAAAACAGGTGCTAATACATATCTTTGTATACATCAGCACAGTGTGAAATTCAAGAGCCAAGCTATTGACACTCATCTATTAGAACAACATTATTAAGGACAAAAAAGACTTAACCACAAAATGAAACTTCCAACCTCGTAATCAGAATTATACTGTTTACCTGCAAGTGCCAGGCATTTCAATTTCACTATAAAGGAGCTAAAGCTGCTGAATTGAAAGAACGAATAAAACAAAG